>NC_056731.1:437061644-437119144 GCF_019279795.1 Protopterus annectens
ATATGTCATACATGTGATTGTGTGGATGTGTGCATGGACTGCACACACAACACATACATACATAGCCTTTGATGTACCTCGTGCATAACAGTGGCCTAATCAATGCTACACATGCGAATGGAAGGTGGGCCCATGTCTGTTGAATGCTCACACTACAGGGGGTAGCAATTTTGACCGGGACACATACCCTTGTACTGGTCGCCTGTGACACCCGTGATATCATACCACAGTCCATGTGTTATGTATGTCAACACACATGTCCAACAACAGCAATGCATACAAACATGGCAACAGGAGACACATGTGACATCTGTACTGTGCATGCAGCAACCATGCATGTGCAGTGGCCAATGTCTGTAACATAGTTGCACCTACCTACGACATGCAGTCGCAATGCAGACCCATCATTGACACCTGTATACGGTGACATACAAACAGCACGTATGGAGGGAAGTGTGTACCTAACGTGGTGAACCACCTGTGTAGATGTATGTGTGCAGGGGGTGGCTCACAGTTGTGTCACACACCATCCTATCATGCCATGTGCAAACAGTACGCTATGTCGCTGTTACGTGATGGTGCTGACATAATGCATACACAGTGGTCAGGTGTTACCAACTATATGTCACATGGCACCTGTAACACCTACAACCTCCCGTGTGCATATAGCAGCACATTTGCCATATATAGTGTTGGTACACATAATGCAATCAATACTGCTGCATGTCTATCAAATGTGTCATCATATGGCAGGTGTATCATTCCTAGCACTGCCATGTGTGTCCGAATGTGTGACCAGAGATGCCACATATTGTGGGGAATATGTCCCAGTTGTTACACATTCCTGTACACTGTTGTAGATATCTGTACATACATCAGTGTGGGAAGCATGACGTCGGCCGGTGTGGTGCATCACACACGTCGGCTGTCCGTATACACATGTGTGGTCACCACTGTGTGTGTGTCTGTATGTATGTCTGGTGCTTGGTGTGAGGGTGTATGCTAATATACGGTGAGAAATGATCACTAACCCCACGTGGTGACTAACCCGTAATGGTGATGCAGTGCACTACCCTGTTGATGCCATAGGTCCCAGCCATACTGGCTACCTGTGCATGTTCCTTCTCTGTGACATGTCGTGTGGGTGCATAGTACTGTGAGGGTGATGACCACATAGGCAAGGGTCCCCAACTGCACACTATGGGGTGTGCGTTATAGTGGTGTACACCCCGTGAATGTGGCCATGTTCCCGTACTGTTACAGGGTCCTACTGCTGCACAGTGTGGCCTCCAGCTACCAAGTGACATCTCACATCATCATTGGCCAGACCGCTGTGTACAACCCCTGCACCATGTCACCATACCTGTAATTTGTCCTGCTATGTATGTCACGTCTCTGTCCAGTGTAGCCTGTGGCACTGACCACATGCATCAGATGCAGTATATGTGCAGACATCTGTGTCATGTTGGTGTTTCCAACAGTCAGGTTGAGGGTACATGTAGCATGCTGATATTGCCAGACGTGCCTGTGAGTAATCCACAGTTACATGTGGGGGACTGCAAAAACTGCTACCTGTAGGCACATGCAAGTACACCATAGGAGGGAACCAGGGTATCACAACCAACATGGTGCTACAGATGTAACCGAGACACATACCATGAGCACATCACAATGCATGCTGCACCTGCACTACATGGTATGACCAGTGCATGTCGACAGTACACAACCTATGTCACATACACATCTCTCAGTATTCACACACAACCACTGCAACATACACATCCCTCACTATGCATACACAGGTAATATTACATACACCTCTCACTATGCTGTTCACCCTGTGCATCAGAATATTTGTGCATAACCCTGCACCGATGGTGTGGATGACAGGGATGCGGCACAGGTTTCATCATATGCACAGGGTGATATGTTTGCCAGGGGCATAGGCTGCACCAATGGATAACATCATGTGTGTGTGTAAGGGCCGGTGAGTTGATTGGATATGTCTGTTCAGAATGCATGTGGATGTTGTGGAGCCCTACAGTTGTGTTTGCTGTGTGCGTGTATGTGTGTACACAGTTCTGCCATTTGTGAGGCCTACACAGGGTATAATTGACAGCCCCAGATTGTACAGAGCAGGTTGTACAGCTCACTGTGTCCGTCCATGGCCATGTGACCTGTGCCTGCCTGGGGTTGCACAGGCACTACCAGGTGGAGGTACAGAGTGGCTACTGCCCGACGACACATGTCTGCTGGAACTGTGTCCCCGCTGAGAATGTCCAGGGCCACGTCCACATGGCCTGCTGTGTCCTGGTGTTGACAGTGCAGCACCAGCTGCACTGCTACTGCTACCGGCACTTTGGGAGCGGGCATGTGAGGTGGCACGCTCACGTCGACCTACACTAGGTGGTGTTGCTGGCCTATGTCCATGTGGCCTACGCCTCACTCCTACCAGATGTTCCAGCACAGACAGCTCCCACTCGCAGATTGCCATGCCTCGGTCAAGGATTCCGACCATTTCACCTAATTGCCTATCCAAAACATAAGCAATCTGCTGTTGAGCATTTGCCAATGCCTGGATGTTGTCATTTAGGGTATGGATAGCAGCCCTCTGCAGCCTCTGCCCTTCTCTGTTCTGCCATTCAGCATGTGCCAGTGTCGCCATTGCAGTCTGGAACATGCGTCTGGTGATACCAGCTGCTGCGCTCTGTCCTGCAGGTGCATGTCTGCCAGAGGTCCTCCTACGGGCAGCACCGGCCACATGCCTGTGTGGCACATCTGCAGTCATTACACTGACACCATGGTGTGTAGACACACCTTCTGTAGCCACCACAAGTTCCTGTTCCATGCTAACAGACGCTGACTGTCCTTCCTCTACGGCCACTGGTGATGCGGTATGTGTTGGCAGCAGAACTGTGTGCGGGGAAGAGGGGGACATAGCTGGGATGGTAACCATTGGCACAGATTCAGCCCCTGACAACCCTGCCTGTACCTCATGCATATGTTCATCACCGCTAGTATCTGTGGGGACACTAACATCAGATGGACCGCAGGAGGGTAACGCACCTACATCACCTGTGAATGCAAAGAAATACTGTAAAGTACAATAGACACAGACACACACAGACACACACACACACAGACACACACACAGACACACACACAAACACACACACAAACACAGACACACACACACACAATCACAGACACACACAAACACAGACACACACACACACAAACACAGACACACACACATACAAACACAGTCACACACACAAACACAGACACACACACAAACACAGACACACACACACACACACAGACACACACAGACACACCATGTATGTGATTTGTCAGATGGCATGCAGCATGCCTGCGATACAGCAGAGGGCATGCAGCTCAGACATTAATAGTGTTAGTAAGCATACCTCCCTGGGGTGCACACTACAGCAAGCAGGTGTCATATCAGTAGCCATGCAGTTCACACAATCATGGTAGTATGCATGCATCCCTATGATACACCATGTGGCCCAGAACAGGATAACAGTACACATGGCTGACGTGACCTTGACATGTAATCTGCTGACGTGCATTAACATGCATACATGTCTGACACAATGGTGTCCTGACACATGTACAGCATCATAATGGGCTTCACATTGCAGTGTTGTGTGTATGCCCTACAGATAGAATGCATGTTTAGCAAATGTGCATGAACATGGGAGGGTAGTGTGAGCCATCTACATTGCTATACAGTGTGAAGTACAGACACTGTGCCATTGCATGGCATCATGAGGCATCTATGTTGCTGTAGAATGCATAATATGTACACATTGCATAGCCATAACTGCAACATAGTCGTGATGTTCAACAGATCATATATGGTAGACTTCAGTGACACCTCCAGTAGCTGTGCACAGGCTTTTAGGTTGTCCAGTGTACCACATCAACTGTATAATCGGTCAACTAAGGCTATAATTGGACCATGTGTGGACAATGTGCAACAGGGTGTATACACATCCCATGTACTGTGTGGCTTCATGTCTCTGACCATCCCCCATGGCCATGTGTGCACATGTGTTGACCAATTGTGTTTGATGGCCATCTATCTCACATGTCTGTGTTGTCCCATATGACATACACCCATAGATGTCAGATATGTCACAATTCACCGGGCTATGCAGACAATGGGTTGTATGTTTGGTATGTGGGGTATAGGTCATGCGATAGTGTGACAATATTGCAGACATAACACTACATGTCTGGGACATGTCAGGTGGCACATCACAATGTGTGCACCCAATGCAGGGGCATATGACACAATGGTGACACCTGTGGGCTGCCCATATCACAGCTCACTGTGTGGTACTGTGTGCGTACCACACATGTTGTTCCAATGCATACTACATATGCCTCCATTGTAGAACACCTCCACCATTGTATGCACAGCTGACCACACATGTCGCAATGACAAGTACTGTGGTTTCAAGTCGGTGTATCATTATTTATTTATTTTTATTTTTATTTATTTAAATTTGTTGACCGGGAGTGTCCGACTGGACGTGGGTCCATTTTCAGCAGAGGCCCAGGGAGAAAAGCTCCACAGTAAAATAAACAGACAGTAGTTACATTGGATTACACAGCGATTAACAATTTAACATAGAAATTACTTACAACATATTTACAGACGAAGAACATAGTACATCAGTAGACAACTAGAATATTTATCTGTGAAGTACATAACAGGCATTAACAAATGTAACAATGAGAAGTTCCTGCTGTATAATAAGTACTAGGCTTATGAGCATCTGAGCTTGCTATCATCAAGGTAGTTAGTGGAGGTGAGAAAGGTAGTAGTTGGATGGGGTGGATGATATTAGAGTGGGAGTTGCAAGGGCATAGCCAGCATGTTTTAGGTGCTTTTAATAAAGTTTTGAAGTTGGTGCATGATGGTGGAGGTAATTGTGGGTGGGAATGAGTTCCATAATTTGGCTATGGCGAGAGAATAGTGCTTCACCAGCAGAGTTATTGGCTTTAGTGATCTGCAAGTGATTTTTGTTGGTGGATCTTAGTGGTCTGGTGGTGCGATAGGGTTGGAGTAGATTCTGGAGGGATGGGACATTTAGTGGATGGTTTACTAGTTTGTGGGCGAGTGAGAGTTGATACCACTGAAGGAGGTGAGGGAGTTCAAGCCAGTCCAGTTCAGCAAGTGAGAGACAGTGGTGACTACGGTAGGATGCCCTGTGGCGAATTTGGCGATTTTGTTGTAGCAGGTCTCTAGCTTGTTTAGACCACATTGCCTTAGGTTGGTATATACTGGAGAGGCATAAAGTAAGGTGGAGATAAGGTGGGAATTTGCTATTGAAATCTTTGCTGCTTTGGTGAGAAATTGTTTATTTCTGTATAATGCTCCTAGTTTTTGTGGACTTTTTTTATGGTCATGGATATGTGAATGTCAAATTTTAGTTTATTGTCTATTTCCACTCCTAGCAATTTGGTGTGTTCAGTTGGGTATATAGTGGTGTTGTCTTTTGCTGTGATGTTAAAGTGAGAGTTGTTTTGAATATGTTTGGTGGGTTGGAAGATGAGTAGTTTAGTTTTGTTTGGGTTGAGTATTAATTGGGAATTGGATAACCATGTTTCAACAGAGGAAAAGGCTTCCTGTGTGAGTTTTTGCAGTTTAGGGAGGGACTGGGCTGAGCAGATGATGGTTGAGTCATCTGCGTATTGGATGAGTGTGCCATGTTTGGTGGCAGAGGCTAGATTATTGGTGTAAACAGAGAAAAGTAGGGGTCCAAGGATGGATCCTTGGGGAACCCCTATGGAGACAGGTAGTTGGGGAGATATGTCATTCTGCCATACAATGGATTGTTGGCGGTCAGACAGGTAACTCTGAAACCAGTTGGTGACTGATTGTGAGAAGGATAGGTTATTGAGGACAGAGATAAGTTGTTTGTGTGGGACCATGTCAAATGCTTTAGATAGGTCTAGGAAAGTAGCAGAGGAGAGATAGCTGGTGTAGACACACCTTCTGTAGCCACCACAAGTTCCTGTTACATGCTAACAGACGCTGACTGTCCTTCTTCTATGGCCACTGGTGATGCGGTATGTGTTGGCAGCAGAACTGTGTGCGGGAAGAGGGGACATAACTGGGATGGTAACCATTGGCACAGATTCAGCCCTGACAACCCTGCCTGTACCTCATGCATATGTTCATCACCGCTAGTATCTGTGGGGACACTAACATCAGATGGACCGGAGGAGGGTAACGCACCTACATTTCCTGTGAATGCAAAGAAATACTGTAAAGTAGAATAGACAGAGACACACACACACACACACACACACAAACACACACACACACACACACACAAACACAGACACACACACACACAAACACAGACACACACAAACACAGACACACACACACACAAACACAGACACACACATACAAACACAGTCACACACACAAACACAGACACACACAAACACAGACACACACACACACAGACACACAGACACACCATGTATGTGATTTGTCAGATGGCATGCAGCATGCCTGCGATACAGCAGAGGGCATGCAGCTCAGACATTAATAGTGTTAGTAAGCATACCTCCCTGGGTGCACACTACAGCAAGCAGGTGTCATATCAGTAGCCATGCAGTTCACACAATCATGGTAGTATGCATGCATCCCTGATACACCATGTGGCCCAGAACAGGATAACAGTACACATGGCTGGCGTGACCTTGACATGTAATCTGCTGACGTGCATTAACATGCATACATGTCTGACACAATGGTGTCCTGACACATGTACAGCATCATAATGGGCTTCACATTGCAGTGTTGTGTGTATGCCCTACAGATAGAATGCATGTTTAGCAAATGTGCATGAACATGGGAGGGTAGTGTGAGCCATCTACATTGCTATACAGTGTGAAGTACAGACACTGTGCCATTGCATGGCATCATGAGGCATCTATGTTGCTGTAGAATGCATAATATGTACACATTGCATAGCCATAACTGCAACATAGTCGTGATGTTCAACAGATCATATATGGTAGACTTCAGTGACACCTCCAGTAGCTGTGCACAGGCTTTTAGGTTGTCCAGTGTACCACATCAACTGTATAATCGGTCAACTAAGGCTATAATTGGACCATGTGTGGACAATGTGCAACAGGGTGTATACACATCCCATGTACTATGTGGCTTCATGTCTCTGACCATCCCCCATGGCCATGTGTGCATATGTGTTGACCAATTGTGTGTAATGGCCATCTATCTCACATGTCTGTGTTGTCCCATATGACATACACCCATAGATGTCAGATATGTCACAATTCACCGGGCTATGCAGACAATGGGTTGTATGTTTGGTATGTGGGGTATAGGTCATGCGATAGTGTGACAATATTGCAGACATAACACTACATGTCTGGGACATGTCAGGTGGCACATCACAATGTGTGCACCCAATGCAGGGGCATATGACACAATGGTGACACCTGTGGGCTGCCCATATCACAGCTCACTGTGTGGTACTGTGTGCGTACCACACATGTTGTTCCAATGCATACTACATATGCCTCCATTGTAGAACACCTCCACCATTGTATGCACAGCTGACCACACATGTCGCAATGACAAGTACTGTGGTTTCAAGTCGGTGTATCATTATTTATTTATTTTTATTTTTATTTATTTAAATTTGTTGACCGGGAGTGTCCGACTGACGGGGTCCATTTTCAGCAGAGGCCCAGGAGAAAAGCTCCACAGTAAAATAAACAGACAGTAGTTACATTGGATTACACAGCGATTAACAATTTAACATAGAAATTACTTACAACATATTTACAGATGAAGAACATAGTACATCAGTAGACAACTAGAATATTTATCTGTGAAGTACATAACAGGCATTAACAAATGTAACAATGAGAAGTTCCTGCTGTATAATAAGTACTAGGCTTATGAGCATCTGAGCTTGCTATCATCAAGGTAGTTAGTGGAGGTGAGAGAAAGGTAGTAGTTGGATGGGGTGGATGATATTAGAGTGGGAGTTGCAAGGGCATAGCCAGCATGTTTTTAGGTGCTTTTAATAAAGTTTTGAAGTTGGTGCATGATGACGGAGGTAATTGTGGGTGGGAATGAGTTCCATAATTTGGCTATGGCGGAAGACAATAGTGCTTCACCAGCAGAGTTATTGGCTTTAGTGATCTGCAAGTGATTTTTGTTGCTGGATCTTAGTGGTCTGGTGGTGCGATAGGGTTGGAGTAGATTCTGGAGGGATGGGACATTTAGTGGATGGTTTACTAGTTTGTGGAAGTGAGAGTTGATACCACTGAAGGAGGTGAGGGAGTTCAAGCCAGTCCAGTTCAGCAAGTGAGAGACAGTGGTGACTACGGTAGGATGCCCCTGTGGCGAATTTGGCGATTTTGTTGTAGCAGGTCTCTAGCTTGTTTAGACCACATTGCCTTAGGTTGGTATATACTGGAGAGGCATAAAGTAAGGTGGAGATAAGGTGGGAATTTGCTATTGAAATCTTTGCTGCTTTGGTGAGAAATTGTTTATTTCTGTATAATGCTCCTAGTTTTTTGTGGACTTTTTTATGGTCATGGATATGTGAATGTCAAATTTTAGTTTATTGTCTATTTCCACTCCTAGCAATTTGGTGTGTTCAGTTGGGTATATAGTGGTGTTGTCTTTTGCTGTGATGTTAAAGTGAGAGTTGTTTTGAATATGTTTGGTGGGTTGGAAGATGAGTAGTTTAGTTTTGTTTGGGTTGAGTATTAATTGGCATTGGATAACCATGTTTCAACAGAGGAAAAAGGCTTCCTGTGTGACTTTTGCAGTTTGGAGGGACTGGGCTGAGCAGATGATGGTTGAGTCATCTGCGTATTGGATGAGTGTGCCATGTTTGGTGGCAGAGGCTAGATTATTGGTGTAAACAGAGAAAAGTAGGGGTCCAAGGATGGATCCTTGGGGAACCCCTATGGAGACAGGTAGTTGGGGAGATATGTCATTCTGCCATACAATGGATTGTTGGCGGTCAGACAGGTAACTCTGAAACCAGTTGGTGACTGATTGTGAGAAGGATAGGTTATTGAGGACAGAGATAAGTTGTTTGTGTGGGACCATGTCAAATGCTTTAGATAGGTCTAGGAAAGTAGCAGAGGAGAGATAGCCATTGTTTTTATGCTGAAGGATAGTGTTAGTAAAGGAGAGTAAGGCAGTGGTGGTGCTATCCATGCTGAGTACTGGAAAGGAGGTTGTTAGTAAGGAGGTAGTGTGAGACCTGAGAGTGTATGCATCTCTCTAGTATTTTGGAGAGTGGAGAGAGAATAGCTATGGGGTGGTAATTGGTTAGTTCTGCAGAGGGTCCGCCTTTGTGGAGGGGAATTATATGTGAGACTTTCCACAATGTGGGAACGTAACTTTCTGACAGAGATCGGTTAATCAAGATGGATACTGGGTAGGCCAGAGCATCAGCTGTGATTTGTAGGTATTCACTTGGGAGGTTGTCTGCTGCTAATTTGGTGGGTTTAAGTTTAGTTAAGAGTTTTTTTTTATGTTGGAGGTAGGTACAGGAGAAAAGAGAAGGCAGTGGGAGATTACTAGTTGAAGGTGTGGGTTGGAGAGGAGGGGGGTTGTGTTGTTTAGCTAGTGATAGTATGGTTTGGGTAAAGTGTGTGTTGAATGAGGTAGCAATATTTTCTGAGGAGTGAGGGATGTTAGGAGGAGGGGTACTGACTTTACCTGGGTGGAGGATGGAGTTTATGGAGGACCAGAATTGTTTGGGGCTGTGTTGTGAGGAGTCTAGGGCAGACTGGTAGCATTGGAATTTGTCCTGTTTTATTAGCTTTTTGACTCTATTGTAGTTCTAGGAATGTTTGTCTAGCTGCAGGGTTTTAGTTTTGCCAGTGCTCCCAGGCTTTATCTCTTATTTTCATTTCTGACTTACTGGATTTCTGTAGCCATGGGGAGGGTTGTGCTTTGGTTCTGGAAAATCTTATGGGGGCATGGTAATTAAGGATGTTCAGGAAGGTAGTATTAAAAAATTCAACTGCGTCATCTAGACTGAGGTACTTTAGAGCATGCCAGTTACATTCTTTGAGGGATGAGATGAATGTGAGTGGGTTAAAGTTTATTTTACATATTTGATGATAGATGACAGGTTTAGCTTGGTACAGGTATTTTTTGAGTAGGAATGTTGGGGAGTGATCACTGAGGCTATCTGATAAGCAGCCTGTTATATATGACTGGGGGTTCTTACTGACTAGTATCCAATCCAGGGTAGTGTGCTTGCTGGAGTTTTTATTTATCCTTGTTGGTGACTGGACTAGTTGGGTGAAGCCATGAAGGTGTACATGATGGGTTGGATTGTTGCCAGAACAGGATTGCCAGTCAATATTGAAATAACCTAAGATGATAGTTTCTTGGGGGAGATGGTGGGAAGACCAGCTGAGGAGGTTTTCTAGTGGAGGGATGTTTTGGCCAGGTGGGAAGTAACATCCAATTATGTTGATGGTTTTGTTTTGGTTAATTTTGAGGTTGGTATATATTATTTCTTCATTGCCTATTTGTGGAGCTGATGATTTTAAGATCTGGATGTTTAGATGCTGTTTAAATATTATAGCTACACCACCTCCTTTGTTTAGGTCTACTCTTAGTATGCTGTAACCTGTAGGGAGTATTTGCTCACTGGTAATGTGAGGTTTTAGCCAGGTTTCTGTCAGGATGACAATATCTGGGGAGTATAAGTCAATGGTGGCATGGAGTTCATGGACTTTGTTGGATATACTTCTAATATTTAGGCTTAGTAGAAGGAAGTCACTTGGCTTTCTATTGGCTGTAATATGGGAGAAGTTGTGGTTTCTAGTCTGATTATGAGGATTGGGGTTGGAGATGGTAGGGCCAGGGTTGGGGTGGATGTCTCCACTTAGGGCTAGTTTTGATATGCATGAGATTATTAGTTTTGTATATATTGCACATACATTAGGTTTGTATATATTGCACATGGGTGGCCTGTGTGAATGATGGGTGATGTGACCTGCATATCGTGACTGGAACAAACATCAGGTGTGCAAGTGTTAACTGGCCACATGGCAAATAGATCTACACTGTAACATGCCTGATACTGATGACAGTCTCACCTGCAACGGACTCATGTCTGTGCGGCACGCCAGAGGTACACCAGTATGAACATTATCCATGACTGTATGACAGCCACAGGTTGCACTGTGCATGTGAACACATTCACCTGTGTAATAGAATATAGTATGCACATGTGTGCATACACAACGTAGCATACTGTAGTATGCAGCATGTGTGTCCACATACCTTGCATATGTTGTTACTTTACATAATGTACAGTGACACATGCAACTACATGGGATATAATAGCCATATGTGCAGTACTGACTTACCAGGCAACTCCAGGCTCATTGGTTGGGAGACACCCACCTCCACGATGGCAGCTAGTGTTTCTGGATGCTGTTCACTGGGTGTCCCCAGACTGGCCAGTAGCTTCTCGGTGTGTGTGAGTGGGGGCTGGGTTGGTGGCCCACCGCCTGTTCCACCTTGTTCCCTGGCGATTGCAGTGGCACGCTGTTTTGCATGTCATATCAAGTCCGTGCAGTGTCTGCGCACCTGCTGGTAGGTGCGGTTATGGCCACCCACATCGTTCACCCTCCTGCGTAGATTCTGCCACAGGTCATCCCGCTGCTGGGCATGCTGTGGCACATGGCTGAACAACAAGTCATAGTTGTCATGGAGCTGTGGGATGAAGACATCATCCTCCTGGTGGGTGTATGCTGAGAGGTGTGTACGGGGCATTATCTGTAAGACATAATGATGGTGACAGGTCACAGTTTCAGAGATGTACAGAGATACTGCTGCGCATACATTTCTATGACATCTACTACATCTGCACAGTTATCTTTGCAAAGCATCATGACACTGACATGACTGATGTGTTTGTGTCACACACATGTCACGCCCATTATGCATTGGATATCATCACCATATATGTGTGTCACCTCATTACAGTGTTCATACTCCATGTAAATGCTGTCTTGCTGTGGGCATGTCTATTTGCCTGCACTTGTGTTCTTACCTATCTGCACATGCCTGGATGTGTCCATGGTACTGCTGTTGACCTGGATGCTGTGTATATGTCACATATCAACACAGACACAGCCGTAGTGGATTTGAGCAGTGACAATGCACACATATGCATGGACACCTGTACATGCATGTGTTTTGCCATATACATCTACACAGCACTGTACAACTGTTCAACATCCTGCCACGGATCGCCTGTATTGCACATGTGATAGACATGGGACAATGGCTAGTCAGACGACATTCGCAGGGATGGTTATCAACCATAGCATGTGCGGGCACGGTTTCCAAGCTGTAACAGACAGCCATTATGCCACCACAAGGTGCATCAGTGCCACATTACTGATCCAGTCAGTTGATAGTACATCTACCATGCGGCCATCACACCATGTATGACTGGGATGACATGTGCAGCTTTTATGGACAGGGTTGCATGGTATGGCAGGAGTATGTCACATATATGGCACAGGGATCTGTCCAGCCTGTGGCGATCCTAGTATTAGGACGGTGGCTGTCCATGACATATGTCTTATAGATCAGGATATGGACATGTAGCATGTCCATCATCACGGTGTAGCAAATGTCTTTCTGCAAGGTAGACAGCATGCTTTATAGTGGAGATGAGGATTGTGAAGGCTGGTATCGCACATCCATGCATAGCCATTACCCCTTAAAGGTGGTATGTGATCCAATATTGGTCACCACAGTGCTGTATATGCCTGTCCAGTGATCTCTGTTCTCATGGATGGCACCCTGACATGACATGGGTACCTCATATGACTACCTAAGGGGCCTGGAGACGTCACCAAGTCGGGGGTGCACTGCACAGCACCATCCCTTACACAGTGTCCATAATGTTGACCACAGCCTAGGTAGTAGTTTATGGGTACAGGGATGTTCACCTAGCGGTGACAATGCTGGTATCATCCATCAGACTGTGCACATATGTCACACATCTCACTCACACAGCCCATTCTGTATGTTACTCACAACACTGACACAGCTATACTGATAGGTCATGGCCATTCACAGCCTTACATACACAGATGCCTAACATTTGTCTGTGTGGTATGGGCTACAATGAGGGTGGGGTACAACACATTAACCCTGTTCTACTGTAGCTGGCACTGGTGTGATGTGCACATGTCACTCTTGCACCTTTTGTAGTTGTGAGTCTGTCAACAGGCTGCTGGTGGAACACTCCTGTGACATACAAAGGTATTTGTAATCAAATATCTGTGCTGTCTTGTACATCTGTACTGCTAACATCTACAGTGATGATGGTTCATGGACATGCACACCATACTCAGCAGGGTTATAGTGCGGTGCCACCCAAAATGACTGTCATTACCACTTGTGGGTTGATATTATCCAACACCCTATCTGTATTGTATGGTCATGCTAGGCACTTGTTCAGAACTTGTGAGCATGTCATGAGCTACTGATTAATATAGCACCCATTCCACACCATTTCCCACAGGTACACTGGCTGTCCTACACTTCCCAGCTTGCTTATGGTACAACAGCTGTTGTACACACGCACATATCCTGTGGGACATGGTTGTATATACAGGCATGTCCAACTGTCACGTAACAGTGCTACTGTCTGTCTATATGAGGGATATGTCATACATGTGGCAATAGAGCAATTGTCTCATGTACACATTCAATGCTCACCTCCCAACATACGACACTACAGCCTGTGGGGATGCACTTCTGCAGCCGTGCTGGGGGCATAGCTCTCAAGTGTACCTCATTACGAGGAACATACCTCATTTGGGGTTCTAAAAGGTGCATGTTCCTCAAGGTTACACATTGAAAGGGTCTGTCACACATTCATTGTTGGAAATTGTTTACCTGCTAGCCATGGCTAAATAGATGGGAATCATATTAATTCATTAGAATATCTTTTTTATATGTAAAACCAGCCTATTTTAGCCATCATATGCCCTTCCTAGTTGAAGCTGTTAGTAAGCCAGTTGTAAGTGTTCCATGTTTTGCCTATTTGTCACACAGTATGAGGGCTAATGTTCCTCATTTTGGGGACAGGAGGTTGACAGCTATGGTGGGGGGTAATGCTGTCACCAACCCTGACTGCACCTGACAGTCATTTGGGGATGTGTAACGTTCGCAACACACCCCACCCATCACATAGTCTCACATGATCTACACCACTGGCCACACCTACGAGGACAACTTGTGCAGTACGTCTCCATACTCAGTGTAGGCACCAGAGGTAGCCCCATCATGGAAGACAACATCACCAGCTTATAGCCCACAGACTCATGTGTGCCCATCACATACAGCCAATAGGGAGTTATAACATTCACAACACACCAGTCATAGATGACTCTGTAGGGAGTCACACTGCAGTTCCACACAGCAGGCTACACAAGGTGATAGTCGCTTACATCTTGCTGTCGGGTAACTGCTTCTGCAACATAACCTATGCACCCATGCCACACCTCACCAGGTACGATGTGACTGTCATTCTCCATGTTAGTGTGACTGCCCCGTGATGCCACTTCACAGACTACGTGTGCAGGGACATGCAATAGCTCACCAGTCTTATAGCCCTGAGGGTGTGGGCCAAGCCCTGGGGAGCATTTTGCATTCATCTGGACATGATACCACTGTACAACGACTGACTGTGTCACTTCAACAGTTGCCTATGCTCCTATTGTCATTCCACAGGCATCTGGTATCTGTCCGCTTTGACTGACCTGGTCAAACACAATGCTGTGGCACAGATGACTTGCACCTGTCAGCCCTGGGAGTACAGCTCACATGTAAGGCTCTTGCTGCTTCTATACTGCCTGTCTTGCACAGTTTCCAATAACTGTCACCGGCAGGACGAGAACTGGCAGGCACGACACGGGGTCATGTGAAACAATGCTTGCATCTTCCTCTGTGATGCACACAGGCAAGGCACACCTTATAATGCACCACTCAAACATCTCTGCAGTGACTGGGACCTGCCTCTAGGCTCTGCAGAGCACACCTGCAATGACAGGTTATAGACAGACTATACCTTTCAGGCACATACCTGGACCGGCACACCCACAGCTGAGGGGTTCCCATATCCCACTATGTTTTGCACACATCCTGGCAAGTTACTTAGCACAATGCATCAGAGGTGCTCCATGTGCAACTAACTGTGTCCAGGACCACTATACACATTGTAACAAGCTACAGAGTCAACATCATACCCCACGGTTAACATACCTTCTTTGTTGGTATATTGGACAGTGGGCCTCAGACAGCTACTACTGATGTGTGACTGACACTACCCCACACTTCACTGGGATAGCCACTCATTAACAACACATCCATGAGTCATAACCTCCGCTCTGCTGGATCAACCCATACACACCACCTCCAAGACCTACATTAACCTTGGCATGAACACTACCACCATGTGACTGGTGTTACACACCTGGGGTTATCCCCTCATTGGTGGATTCTGAATATATGCTAATCAACCTTGTTAGCCACATCCCGGCACCACACCCATCACAGCATACACAGTACATGAGTACTACAACACCTACTACAGACGTCTGCTGACAGCGGTTGTTAACGTCATGACACCCGTGCAGATGGACAATGCACATACAAATGCTGACACATACCCCAGTGCACTTCATTAGCATGTACACAACTGCATGGATCATGCTATTCCACACAGAGCCATGATGGTACACACCAGATAACAGACGCCACTCTGGTGGTCATGTTCCAAGGACATATGATGTACAATAACAGGTGTAGGCTGTTGCACAGTGGTGTACATTCCCATGTGTGGGGTGGCTCACTGGTCAGCCGTGGTGGGGCCACAGGGTCCCTCATCACATACTCCAAGACTAGTTACATAAACATGACTGCCACACATTCCGGGGTGTACCACCAGGCATTATGGTGGTATGTCAGTAGTTGATGGCAACACCCACATCTGCTGTCGCATACAACAGTCACTCAGGAACATTACAGACCCAGGTGATGTTGGCAACATGCTGGAGGATGGATTCAATGCTAACATTACACCCTCTCACTCACTACAGGGCCACAATCCATACATGAACATTGTGGTGTCCCTGTGGTCACACCTACACATTACTGACCTACACTCTTTATGTCCTGGGACACTGGCCCCATGTCACCTTCCAACATCCCAGGCTGTGATGTCCACCAACCTCTGAATGACATGCCTCCCCACTAGGCCACCATATTCAGTAATAGCCTTGTTTCAGACATTGTAGCCCCTGAATGGCACACAGCAGCATTTATCACACTACACACAGGTGGCACCACAATGCACGAGTGGGACTATAGTCCTACACACCTGACTGGACTGTTCTGCATGGCTATGGGGACATCATCAAGGACGTCATTCACAGAGACATTGTTGGGCTCCCGTTCTTTGCTGCCACCTGGGTTGGGCTTGTTAGGGCCAGAGCATGGCCCCTACACATGGTGGACTCCTTTCATACAGTTACCAGGGCAGTTGCTGATGGTACGGGAGTCCACACTTCCTACATTGTCCTCTCATTGCCTTTCAGCACCATTCCCCATTCTGGTATTGACAACATACACATCCACCTGCACATCATACCCTGTGTCTCAGGATGTTATGCTATGTGGCTCATGGACAGGACACACACAGTGAGGCCAGCATACCATAGTACCTACTACATGTCAGGTACATTTGGCATACCACAGTCCTCAGTCATAGGGCCCCTCATGTTCAGTATATGTTTCCCTGCGGAACAGGCTAGCACAGGAGACTTTCCCTGCCTAGCTTTCAAACCCCCTGCATACAAAGTACCATGATTGCTCCACCAGCTGATACTGACTCCATCCATATGGGTGTTGCTGTGACAGATACATAATATGACTATCATGGCATCAAGCTGCATGACACAAGGTGCATGCACATCACCTTTGCATTACACCATTCACCCACTGACTATCACATGGATGGTAGTCCCCTACATACATATCACATTGTACATGTTTGCAGTACACACATATGTCGCACCCACTCCTGTGGTTACCATATTGCCACTGTGGCGTGGATATCCTTCTACGTGGCCACACCTATCTGTACTGGGTGTGTAGCTGGTACATAGGCACCCATTGTACCTCTGAACTCAAGACATCTACACACATTCAAGGGTACACCACCCCATTTAGGGTGTACCTTACACAACAGCTACAGCTTTACATGCCACAACATTAACATGCCATGATGTTTACTGAGCTCCGACAGTTTAAATATGCGGCTGCACTACGGACACCACATCTGTACACATTTGCATACTACATACTCAGGGGTGACCTCTGCTGATCAGACAGGGCTCATGTCCACAACATTATTAATGGATATACTCCTCATACGCGACATAAGCAAAGGCCACTGTGAGCAACATGCTCATGGATATGTGCACACACGCCACAATGAGTGGGATGTGCTTGTGGGTTACATTCCCAAACCGGACACTCACCATGCTTTGGAACATAAGTCCTATGTACATCACGCAGGGACACTCAGTAGCACTGTTCATGTGATACCTCCCTTGACAGTTGGGAGACACATGTACACCTGGGATCACTGCAGTGGCTGTACTTTGCAGAGGTGCAGGTGACACATGGCTCTGCTGTTCACAGGACACTACCCTAGAGAGGTGCCACTAGTATGAACACTGTAGTTGTGCTTACACATGGACTTGCCAGACTGCATAGTACCCCATTATGCACCTGTGAAGCTATTACATGTCCTTTGTGCATGGTTATTTGGTAGCCCTTCCAGTTAGATTAGCTATCATGCTATTACAATCTCCCATGCCTACAAGCCATATGTATCCTGTTATTGTACATACCAATAGACGTTACCTGTGGTATGCATGATATGCCTGTTATGCTGTGTAGTATATCTGTCATATCTACCTATAATACTATACATTACACATATTTCACATAGTATCCCATAATGCAAAGCATACTTGCACAGCGGGACCACCTTAGATATGTCATTAACGTTATATGCCCATACACATGCGTGCTGTGACAGTATATCAACATATACTATCCCCTGCTATGGCACGTCCTTGTTGGACATACCCTACCACTGACGGCAGGTTGTATGGAATTGTTCTGTTTAACGCCCTCATGTAGCATCCCTTGTGGTGTCTGTGCTGTGTACCTTGTGTCCCACTGCTGGACGCACAGTTTCTACAAGCGTTGGTATGCTCAGCAAGACATCACTACATAAATACCTTTCCCCACTTTATGCATTGCGGACACGTTTAATTAATGCAAACCAGGCTATACATACAGTAAAACTAATTAATACAGATCATGCTATACATAACCTTACATATCGGGCGTTCTACATACCTTGTTATTGTTACGGCGTTTCGTTTCTATCTCTCTCACAGTGTTTCAACTGGTGTTCGGTATGAGCATACGGTTGGAATGTCTGGCAAGTCATCCTTATATACGTCAATACCTGTAACATGTGGATTCATCCCGCCAATTGGTGTTCCTGAGTGACTAATTACTTGCATATCAGCTGTGCAGCTACTCCATTCACCAATTACGCAGCAACAGTGGGGTATAATTGGATTCTCCACTTGGGCATTGCCTATTTGCCCTACCTTCGGGGAGACGGTCTGTATTGTGTTTTGTTATGTGTAATTGCAACTGCTATGCATGGAGACAAGTATACTTTGGATTCATGTCCCCCATGAATTGTGTGTGACAGGTAGAGTATTTGGTTCAACATGTGGGTGTACCTGTCATCCTAACATCTGATAACGGAGTATTGCAAACAAAACCTGTAACATGGCTGTTTGTTCCATTATACAATGCCTGCAATTTTGCATGACGCCTTTAATTGTGTCTCTCACATGGTATGTTGAGGGCTCTGCAGATGTAATTGACTGACTGGATGTTTGTGCTGCTATTACAGTCTGTATTGCTTTAGTTTCTAGTGTGGGGGATGTCGGTGGGTGTACGTAGCATATACAGGTTTGTGGGCCTTGCATTTCTACATAATCCGTATATATGTGTGTGGGCTCCGTCCCTAATTAGAGAGCTAACAGTTAGTAGACTTATGTTACGGGATTGTACGTTGGGCCATTATTAATTGGTTTCTATATCGTCTGCAGGTGAGCTTGCTACTTGTATACCTCTGTAATTGCAGCGATATATCAAGGGATATGTGTAAGTGACAGCTATCCCTTGTATTTCTGTCCCAGATATTTGCAGTTATTGTGGTTGTGTTGGTAAAAGAGCCTGTTTGCCATGGGTTGCCACCTTTTCATATGGTCATTGTTGGACACTTGCAGGACACACAGCGGTGTTTACAGGCCAACACGTAGCCACGGTCAGTACACAGGTTAGCACATACTTTTATCCTCAATACATACCTATTGTTGTGTGACTTTGGCTACTTATCATATTGCATGTAACATTTACGTTTCTTACATACAGGCATAACTATTAAATACGACTGTTACATTATATATGGGACATATTTATGTCCTACCATCTCGGACATTTGCCCTTTGTACTGTTTTATGTCAGGACACACCTGCCCAGGGTGGGGCTGTCCCTCCTACTGTGGGACAGGTAGTAACCGTATGCCTACGGCTAGCTATACCCACACCTACCGTACTGATCTGCCTCTGACTTGGCACTAACAAACACATGTTGCGGACACACACACACATTACAGTCACACAGAGATGCACACGGCACCCTCAACGCACATTTACACAGACTACGGCACTCACAGACACAGTTGAACACAGTACCTACGTGGACCGCAACACCGGCAGCAGTGACTAACTTTCCCTTCATATCATCATACTATAACTCGCGGCTGTACTGTTCCGGTACTGTGTTCTATCGGTCTTTCAGCCTCGTGGTTACGCATGTCGGTATGTTACACATTCCATGGTTGGCGGTATCCTATTTATTTGTACCTCCAAGGTGTTATGAATGTCGTTGAACTATCTATTATATTTGCAGATATCGCTGAATCCATCTATATCACCATATATCACTCTATTGCCCTTTCTATCTGTATTATACATATGTATATATATATATATATATATATATATATATATATATATATATATATATATATCTATATCTATATATCTGGCGAGGAACGTGACAGGCACACAGCACCACCATATGCTGTAAGGCTCATGTACTGTTCAGGTGTTGGCATTCCGTGTTCCACTAGCTGTTGTGTTTACAATGTTTGAGGGCTGCCTATGTAGGAGTCACACATTGGGCCACCTATACATTACAATTTACAGGTGGTCATGTTTGTGTGCCATCCATTTTACTGTGTGTGCAGGTGGAGAGGTGTCAGTCAGTAGGGGCCTACACTGTCAGAGTATGTGCTATACGTTCCCTCTTTGCCAAGGCGTAGGCATATTGGGCACGGCTCCATCTGCCTACTGGGGCTGTCACAGTGTGTTCATGGTCTGAATCCCTCTGTGCCTGTAATGGCCTTGGCAATTGCGGTGGGCTATGAGGGCCTTCACCATTTTGTCCCTGCTGCAGCTGCTTCCGCAGGATCATATTATGTAGCATGGCACATACTATGACGATGTGGGCACATGTGCCTGGAGAGTACTGCAAGGCTCCACCAGATGTATCCAAGCACCGGAACCATGATTTCAGCATCCCGAACACACGCTCTATGATGATTCTGGTTTGTGCGTGTGCCTCATTATGGCATTCTTGCATGAGTGTGTGTGGATTTCTGAGGGGAGTCATCATCCACGGCTCCAGTGCATAGCCAGCATCCCCCACAAGATGGCCATGTGGGATGTCCCCCCTGACAAATACCTGATACAGCTGTGAGGCATGTCAGATATGGGAGTCATGGCAGCTTCCAGGGCTGCCAGCACACACATCCATGATAATGCCCTGGGCATTGCACATGACCTGGCAGTTGATGGAGTGGAATCCCTTGCGGTTTATGTAGTGCCTACCATGCTCACTGGGTGGTGACTTGATTTGTATGTGTGTGCAGTCTATCGCACCCAGTACCTCCAGGTAGTGTGCCACACGGTGGAAGTGGTGCATATTGCTGGCCAACTCCTCCTGAGTTCTGGGGAAGTATATCTGCTCATTGGCATGTGGTAACATGGCATCCAGGAGCTGGTGTAGTACCCTGGATGCTGATGCCTGTGAGATACCCATTATATCTCCAGTTGGCCTTTGAAAGGTACCTGTGGCCAGTATTCGCAGGCTTACACATACCTTCATGTCCACTGGGATGGGTTCCCCTCTGTTGTTTCTGGTTCTCAGGCATGGGGCCGGCACAGCTCCACTATTTGCTGTAAGATGTCCCTGTCCACCCTGTAACATTCTACTATCTCCAGGTCATGTAGCCCCTGGTAGGTTACCCTTGGTCTGAACACTCTCCTTCTCCTCCGAGGCCTGCGGTGGTTGTCGGCATCATCCTCCACAACACCGTCAGTCTCTAACACATGCTGATGAATCACAGCTATGGCAGCTCCCAACATGTACATTTTAAAAGTTCCCTGTGTGTTTACACCTATGGTGCGGTGTTTGGGAATACACAGGTGTGTGTTGGGTGCTTTCACACTTTATACTATTGTGCTGTGAACACCGATGATGTCATAGGGTGTGTATGTACAATCGTAGCTACAGGGTATCTTATGTGTTTTACTGCCGGAACTACTATTGTGGTGCCTTTGGTGTTGAATTACATTTGCCTGCCATGGATTACCTCTTGACCTTCCCTTTACATTTCTGCATGTTGCACCTACCATTTTCTGGTGTGCATCCTGCAGCCTACTTTCATTTGTACTTTCCTGGACCTGGCGTATCTTGCGTTATGTGTGCTACTGCCAGTCTGCTGTCAGTTTGCTTTGCTCTGCTGTGTCAGGTCTCCTATCTTTGCAATCCAATACCTCCCCTTCTTTCTTTGCATTCCAATGCCTCCCCTATCCTGTTTTGCAGGTTTCTGCAAGCAGACTTGTCAGCTGCCGTCGATTGGCCTTCATGGATTGATAGGTGTTGATTGCTCATTAGTACTCCAATTACCCTACTTCCGCATTTCCTTCTTTTCTTCCCCTGACCTTCCTGTTTCTGCTATTGTTTGCGGCGCGTGCATCCAATTACTGGGTTTTGGGCACATTTTCTTCCCCGTACACATGCGCTTTTGGGCACCATGTGTGCTCTCAGCTAAACGATTCTATACCTTCTTCCCCACCCCTGTCCTGCAGCTTTGCTTAGCAATGGCAGGCCAGATTTGCATTGCTCCAATGTGCTTACTGCTACGGTGGCACACCCCTCTGCTGATGTCATGTATCCCCTCTGAGCCACTCCTCGGTGTTATACCGCTGCGCTGTATGGTACAACCTTCATCCGGTGGGACATTTGCGATTCAGTATTATCTGCCTCATTTGCATGGCATTGTCTACTAATTCATAGTTACCGCGCCGAACACTATCGCAGGCCCTTAGCAACCCTTGCACCTTGGTTGTGGTGTTCCATGCCTACCATTGTGTATTATGCTGTAAACCTGATTTCTATTACATTGCAATTTTATGACATTTTTATATTATTTCTTTATGTTACAGCTTCCGCACACATGCCCTGCGGTTGTGCTGTGCGTTACTGTGGACATGACATTAAATGTTGTTATTTACGTGTTGTGCATCTTTTCTTATGCCACTGGCTGTGTATTTCGCCATTGGCATATGTTAACGTTGTGATACCTGGGTCTGGCCCTCTTCCATAGCTCTGATGTTCTGTTTGGGAAAATGTAAGCCGTGTTTTTCGGTTTACATTTCCGTGGGCTTACGCTACGCCTGCACCACTTCATGAATCGCTATATGCCTTCATTTGCATGGTGCGACACTGCACATGGGGTGATTAGCATACCTAAGCCGGGGGCTGTGCAGTTCTGGCGTATGCCAGTAGTGCACGAGGAATTGGATCATACCTGAATCGCTTGACTTGACAGCCATATTTGGCGTTATACCGCCTACGCTATGCCTGCACCTGGCGCAAGCTTCATGAATCCCGGGGATTGTCTACAAAGGCCATCAAGGATATTCTACTGTTTATTATCATATAAATGTGCATAAATATGAGCTTGTAAATAATGTTTATTCTTGCCCATGTAAAATGCTGGCAAGATGAACAGGTAGCCAAATAAACAGTATCCTTAGATAGACAATTAAATTGTGTATTGACCTTCAATAATCTTGACTAACCAGGCAGAGGTATGAAATTTCCTTTGTGAATGTACTGACACTGATTACCAATTGATTACATTGATCCAGTCACCAGTGGAGACCCCAAGGGTTCTGTGCTGGGACCTATTTTATTTGGCATCTACTTTCCTGACATAAATGCTAATACCAAAGGGCTCTGGTTGACTTAAGTTTGCAGATGACTTCAAGCTAGGAGCAGTTACTGAGTCCACAAATAAATTAGCCATCTTACAGGAAGGTTTGTCTCAAGTAAATAACTGGTGTCAAAATCAAGATCTGAAACTAAATTGCAATAAACACATTATTTATCCTTTAGGAGGTCATCTACCCAAGGGAATTGCCACACTGAGAATGTTCCTCTAACAGTTGACCTAGGTGTTTGTGATTTGGGAACTTATGGGACACTGACATAACTTTTGACCAACATGTGTCTATTATTGTATGAAAGTCCTTCTATATTGCACAGCTTGTAAACAAAGGGACTGTGCCCAGATCTAAGGATGTCATTGCTCCCTTTTACTCAGGCTTCATTAGGTCAATGATTGAATATAATGTATCCTTTGGCATGTATCTGTCCAGACAGATGCAACAACTGAAACACCCAAAGAGATACCTTACTAAATTGACAAAAGGCCTAAACAACATGTCCTATGTGGACTTAATCAAAGCACTGTTACCATACTTGATATCCTACAGACTGCTAAGATGTGACCTGTGTCTGGCTACAAGGCATCCTCCAACTCATTACTGATGGATTTATTGCTCATCAGCAAGTCAAAGGTCATCAGAAATACTCAGTCTAAGGATCTATATCTCTTCTGCAACAGAATGGATTGGAGGGACATGTATGTTTCACAGAGGATACCCCTGCTGTGGAACAGACTCCCCATCCACATAAAACAAAGTTCTTCCCTTTCCATTTTCAAACACAACATAGATCGATGGATGGGAAGCAGAACATTTTATTCCTGGACTGCCCCCTGTACTACTAATGGACAGAGGCATCTCCTAAATGCTTTATCTCATGCATGGGTCCTTTCAAATTATCTATGGTATGATCCCAGTTATTCTTATTAGTAGTAATATATAATTATCGACCATGGGATAGGTAAGGCCAATCTATAACCAAACAGGAGAGGTTATTTAGAGCACAGAATGGGAAACTGGCTGCACTTAAAATGGTCTGCAAGGACAGCTAGCCTAAGACTTACCTATGAATCTATTAGACAAAGTCTAAAGAGGGGTAACAACAGCAGGTTTTTATTTTTCATTCTTGAACGAGTATCAACACAGCTGAGAGAAGGCTGTAGGAAAATATGTTAAATGAGAATGTCTTTATCATTATTTGTTGAAAATACATTCAGCAAAGTTATGAATAAGTTAGTAACTTATTTTATTATATATTTATTTTATTGTTTTGCATTTTATTGTTTTGTGTCACAATGTAATATTTATTAACTTGTTGATGTCTTTCTTAATCAGCTGACTAGGCTCATGTGACAATGGAAATGTAATAAAAAGATCTAGATTATTCTTGTTATGATGAAGTCCTGTAATAACTGAAGGATGAAAGTATTACATTTCTTTTTAGAATAAAGTGTTACTTTGGTTCAGTGGATGGTTTTATTTGCATTATGTGAAATCTATCACATATTTAGAATGAATAGGTTCATAGATTAGTACTAAGCTAACTGCCCTTGCAAGCCATTTTAAGCCTAGCCAATTATCCCTTGTGAGACTCAAACCCTGCACCCTGTGTTTGTAAGGCAAACACCTTAACCATTAGGCCACCCTCCCACCCTTTATTGTTTTGCATTGTATTGTGAATAGACCAGAAGTGAATTTGTAATAGTCTTAGGTGAATTTCAGATGAATGCTTTTTTAATTAGGAACTGAGACCTTAGTCAATGTGGTAAATGGCTAATGGTAGACCTCAGCAGATTGGTGCTGCTTTGAAGATAATTAGATTTGCCTGTAATGTTCTTTTTGCATACACAGCATACCTGCTGGAAAGGAAGTGTGGTCAATGGAATAAGACAATAAGAGCAAGTGACATATAGAAATAAACACAGGTCTTGGGAAGTAAATAGATTTATGGATTTTATAATTCTAATAAAATCTATTGTATAGCACTGATGATTATCCCATGAGAAACAATATAATCTGACAGTCACACATGCCTGATTCAGGATGTACAAGCTATATGAACAGTTATATAGAGAAAAGTACCATAATTATATTGTAGACTGTTTCCCACTTTATGTTGACATTGTTGATGTCTAAAGCACACTTTCAGGAGAGTCTACATTATAAAAAGATTTCTCATCATTGAGGGCAATTCATATAGTTGAGATCCCCATATTAACTACCTTTTAACAAAGTAATTGATGCAGTTCAAAAGCCTTATTATCTGTCACATTTAGGACTGAGAAATATACATGGATAATTTGATGTCTCAGAAAGATCATACTTTTTGGAAGATGAAGATTTATCTTTCTGTTTTCCCATGATCCAGTGATATAAATGTCTCAATAATATATGTAAGTAATTTCTAAGGCTCACAAAAGCTCTAGTTATGTGCAGTGTAAACAGGTTATGTCACTTTTATTCCCAGCATTTTTGGAAAATAAAAATTATTTCAGAAAGGCTAAGTAACACATAATGGTATGATCAGTATTAATGGTGGAGTGTGTTTTCATCAATTTTGTTGAAGTTTTGAGTATAAATCCTTTGGCAATAACAGCCTTTATTATAGTTGTACTGCAAACACCACACTAAACTCTGAAACTGAGAAAAAGGAATGTTGTTATAGCAAAGGTGAGATGCATGAACCTAACTATAACAAGTTTGAAATACATGGAGCAAGCTGGTTATGCTTCAAAATCAAGAAAAATAGACTTATTATAATGAAATTCATACACCTGAACATTGTACTAATGAGGGTGATGTCACAGACACGGCATCCAGCACAGGACAGCATTAGTAACCATCTGACAGCTGTACAAGTTATTACAGTTTTTACTGACACAGAAGCAAAAAGAGAACAAATGTGGTAGTGCAAAGTTACTAACACATTTTAAAAGATGTTGCTTGAAGAGACGTGCAGTTTGCTTCTGGCCACTTTTTGTAAGGCAGCTCTAAGTGTCTTAAAGCTCTTAAAGCTGTTAGATGGCTAATTTTTAAACATTTTTTGTTAAGCTGGAAATACATTCAGGCACCTAATAGTTCCCATATATTTTAATGAATTACAATCAGGTCTGTAGTCATAACTATTTGTTAATATGATTTTAAAATGGATTTAAGAAATTCATCTTCAAAAAAAAAAAAGTACAAGGTTTGATTCCATTGCCTAACTGTGTGACTGTGCGTATCACTTAACCAATCTCTGCTCTCTGGCTGAGTGTGAAAAAGGTCCATGCAGATCAGTGCTCTACTCTGGAAAACAAATATAAATAAAAATATATAAAATACAAATCTTGAAAGTGAACACATTAACAGATTAATTATAATCTGCAAAATGATTACAGTTCTGTATGTTAGAGAGAGATTCATTAAGCATTTTATTTTTTATTTTATTTTATATGACATTTGGCTACTCATGTTCCCAGCTACCTACCACATAATACTAACTTCTTTTAGCAACAACTGCTAATGGCTATGTACCTCAAAAACAGATTGTATCAATTGTTCACTGATGAATCTCTACATTTGTAACCATGTTTAGTATATGTCACCAAATTTTAAAATTGTACTATGTTCTACAACTGTTTTACATCTATGTTTTATTCTTGTCTTGCGTCCTTAGCTGAACTAATGTCTATATTTAAATGCTATGTTTTTTTTAACTGTATAATGCAAGTAATACTTAATGTGGAGCTTTTCTCCCTGGGCTTCTGCTGAAAACGGACCTGTGTCCAGTCGGACTCTCCCAGTCAACAAATGTAATAACTAAATAAATAAATAAATAAATAAATAAATACATAAATAAATTTGTTTACCAGGAAAGAATAAATGGGTTGTTGCCCATTTTCATCAGATGCCCAGTGAGAAAAGCACCAAACACTAAGTAATAATAATATCAGAGTAATATACATGAGTAGGTATGAGTGCAACTTAACACTGGCTAAGAAACAAACAGTATAGTGTAGGAACTCAGTATGTACAGTAATTGGGCGATAGCAAATAATTCAATTTAATAATTCAATTAAATGATTGTCTAGTAGTAACGCATGCTATTTTGATGTCTACAGCAGCTGTATGATCAGCTAGGATAATGTATAAAGTTAGAGTTGACAGAGGAACATATAGTCATAAGAGAGAAAAGTCAAGAGAGAGATTGAGAGTTGTAAAGGCTGTAGATGTGGGAGTGGTTAAAATTTGAATAAGGGGGATTAATGAAGTGAGAGGTGACTGAGAATGAAGGTAGACTGTAATTAGGAGAAGGTGCTTTTTATTGTAACAGTGCTTGTACTAGCATGGTGCAGAGCAGGAAGTTTTTTTGGAAAACATGATAGCTTTATATAAGGTTAGGCAATACTTCTTGGCTTCTTGGGACAAGCACATACATCTACTGGTTTTATGTATCTATGCCTTTAGTTTATTTGTTTTTCATTTTAAGCAGTAAGGAATGGCTGGTACTGAGTGGGTTCAAAAGACTGGGCAGCTATTTACAGCTGTTATATAATTTCCTTATTGACCAGATCTTGCAGACAGAAGAAGAGCTTTTACATTGATTTGGTCTTGTGTATAGATTTGTCAGTCTGAATGTAAAAGACCATGTTGAAGTTTATGTACAGACCAAGGTAGTTATGTTGACTGATTTTGTTCTTAACAGTGACCTTAATGGGATATTAACAGAGTGAGGAATCCTGCAGAGACATGTCTTTTTATAAACCCTTGAAAGCATAAATTTTATCTTGGTAGTTTATAACTGTATGGAAAGAAGTAGTTATAAAGTATATTAATGTGAGGGAAAACATTGTGTATTAAATAAAGGATGTCATACTAGAGGTTTGGGTCATCGACACAGAGGAGCAAGTTAACTCAGGAAAGGATTCTAGGAGTGGTGTGAAAAGAATTACCCTAGTAGAAAGGGTTGTGAAGCCGCATCAGAAGCAAGTGCTAGTGAAGCTGAAATAGACAACAGTATTGTGGAAGAGCTAAGAAATATTTCCTTATTTCAGTCTGAGAAGCCATTTGTTCATAGGTTCATAGGTGTTTACTAGGCTAATGACCACAAGGACCTTTTTAAGCCTAGCCACGCATCCCAAATCTCTGACAAGTTCTGGTACCCTTGATTAGTGTAAGCAGGGCTTAGGAGATGAAACATTTACAAGCAGGGGACTGGAAGATAAACCATTTACATTAGAAACATTGGTGCCAAACCAGGGATGAATTTCCGGTTTCCCATCCAATTGTGCAAGTTGCATTTGAATTGGGTTAGGGAGGAACTCTGCTTCACATGGATGGGGAGCCTGGTCCATAGACGGGGTAGTCTCTGGGATACACACCTGTCTCTCCAGAAGGTCCTATTTATATTACAGGCAAGATTTAAATATTTAGAATGAATAATTCTGGTGGTGTTTGTTTTACTGATATGCAGGAGGTCCATCAGACTGGGGTCTGATAATGCTCTGTATACCAGGCATAGATCTCCCCTCAACAGCCTGTAGGAAACAGAATACAGGGATAGGGCCTTGCAATGGTCTGCACAGGACATTTTACTTATGCACTGTATTCTTTTAGTAAGGAACTTCTGTGGACATTCCATTTGCTGGATATGCCTGGTTAGTTAGTGGAATAATGACTTCCTTGGACCTAGATGCCATACCTTTGTTTATAAGTTGTGCAACATAGAATGATTTTCTCACTACTGTAGACAAGCGATGGTCAATGATTAGATTGCTGTCTATGTGTGTCCCCAAATCCCTGACCACTGGGTCAACTCTAAGGGTTATGTTGTCAATGTGATAGTTACCAGGGGCAGATAACTTCCTGAAGGATACTATTGTGCATTTCTTGGCATTTAGTTTTAGTCCATGGCTCTGACATGAGTTGTTTGTCTGTGTCAGCCCTTCCTGGAGAACATTTGTGTCGGTGTGGGATCCAATAAATTTGCAATCACCTGCAAATGTATTCAGCCAGAGACCATTGACATTGGCCTTGACTTCTGAGAAGTAAATGCCAAAAAGGAGTGGTCCAAGGACTGATCCTTGAGGGACTCCACTTGTGACTGCATCTTTGTAGAGGTGGACTCCTCAATTTTAAATTCCTGGGTCTTGTCTATGAGCCAGTTGGCTATCCACCAAGTGACATATGGGTTTGTACCTCACCTCTTGAGTTTGTCAACAATGCCAGAGTTGGGTATTGTATCAAATGCCTTGGCTAGGTGAAGGTAGGTAGAGTGAACCACTTTGCCCTTAACCATTGCTTTGGTGACCTTCTCAAAGAAGTCCACCTTGTTGATTAGGCATGATCTGCTACCCTTGATGAAACCAAACTGGGTTGTGTTCAGTGTCTGGAGGTTTACTATATCATTATTGATCATTTCCATGATAATTCTTTCCATGGCTTTACATATAAGACTAGTGAGACTTATGAGTCTGTGGATGGCCCACCTTTGTGCAGAGGGATGACTGCTGCCATTTTCCATTCATGAAGCATGAAACCTCTTTGGAGGCTATAGTTAAATACCAATTCCAGACACCTGATAGGTCATGTTTAATCCTATTTAGAAGGCATCATGGGATACTGTCTGGGCCCATTGATGCAGTGTTCTTGACCTCAGGGTGAGGATTAAGGACTCGTTTCCTAGTGATAGCAGGGGGGAGTTATATTTGCTGGTAATTCCAGAGGGAAGTTTGAAGGGGAGAGAGGGGCAAAGTTGGAGCTGAATTTTATGGTCAGTAGCTTAGCTATATCTTCCGGCTGGCTCCATTTACAATGAGCTCCGCACACAATTGTGTATTGCCTTTGAGGTTGTGGACATAGCTAAAGAATGCCTTGTGGTTGTCCTTGGCATTGGAGGCTAACTTTACATCAAATGTGGTTTTAGTAGACTTTATTTGTCCTCTGAGTTGTTTGTTTAGTTTGATGAGAGCGCTTTTATCCTGCTGGATGCTACACCTCCTAATTTTTGCCATGGTTTTCTTCCTCCTGTTATACAGCCCATTGATTTTGTGATTCCACCAGGGTGGCTTGTTTTTTGAGTTAGTTCTGTACTTTTTCCTAGTAGGTACAGCTGCCTCTATGCAGCTATTAACATGATGTATAGTGTTTCTGTGAACAGTTCTACATAGATAGCAGTATTTTCAGGGTTTATGGGAGCTTGAAATGTTGCCAGGTTATCGCTTAATAGCAGGAGGTTAGCCTTAAAGTAGTTACTGAATATTCCAGGATTAGCTGGGTGCCCAGGTTGAATTTTTACATCAAAGGAGACCATTTTGTGGTCTGATCTTACCAGGGAAGTCATTACACTAGAGGCAATGCAGCACTCTCCCATATTAGTGAGGACCAGGTCCAGTATGGTTCCACCCCTGGTTGGTGTATTGACAGTCTGGTCCAGGGAGTTTGTGTTTACAAAATTCAGGAATCTCTGTGTCAGAATATTTGGTGTTGTATAGTATTCCCAGTTCATAGTAAGGTAATTAAAGTTGCCCATGAATATGTTATTGTGTTGCATGGTGAGTGTTTCCAATAAGTTTAAATACATGGTATGGGTTATTTTGCTTATGGTGATTTGAACATGGAGTAGCTCAAGTGCATTGTCCTGTTTGACAAGCCTTGAGGTATATTTATTTTTGATGTAAATAGGGACATCTCTACCATTAGTCCCTGCCTATGTAGTATCTGGTCTAAATGTGTGAAAGGCAGCTTTAAACCATGTCTCAGTGACCGCACAGATGTCAGTATTCTCTAGAATGAAGAGAGCTTCTAGGGAATTGGGTTTATTTTGTTTAGACTCCTAGCATTGAGCAGTAATACCTTTAGATTTTCTTGGTTTTGATTTGCTATGTCAGAAGTACTTTCAGTTTAGCATTGCATAAAAAGGCACTATGGGGGAAGACAGTGTTTTAGCTAATATTCAAAAGCCAAGAGGGGAGAGGTGCAGACTATCCCTGGCAAAGCAGTGTGGTCTTTTGACCATCTCCTTCCATGCTGACTGACACCAGAAACTAAGACAATTATTAAAGTCAGTCATCTTTTGTTCATATTGTGGCATCATCCTTAGAGAAGTTAAAATGCTGCTCAGTGCTAGACTCATACCAGCCTGGGACATATATCCATGATGTCTCTCTTCATATGTCTAGGGAGGTATGTCCAGGTCATTTACACCAGCATGGACTATGACTGAGTCACACTGGTACTTGTGGTCTAATGACCTGAGTGCATGTGTAATGTGGCTGATCCTAGCCCCTGATAAGCAATTGACCGTGATTCTCTCCTTACTCAGCCTGGTGAGAAGGACATCAGTGTGTCTCACAATGGAGTCTCCAGTGACAAGAATGCTGGACTGTGTGGTTGCTTGCATTATGGGCTTAGAAGTAGAGACTCCATGACATGTGGGCTGTATGTGTTGATGTGGGTGTTGTTTTGAAAGGGTGCATTCAGGGCTGCTGAGGGTATTTATTATTTGTACTTCATCTAGGAGGTCTTTGGGGTTTAGGAAGGTTATATTTAAGTGCCTCAGCATATGTGGGTCTATGTGTCTGCTTTGAATTGTGTGTGATGGGTGAAGTGCATGCATTACTGACAACCTCTGCCTCCAGTGACATTGTGTAAATACATCTCTCACATACCATGTCAGTTTGTTTGAGAATTAACTTGTTGTCAGTAAACATTTTTTGAGAATTAACCAGTTGTCAGTAAACATGAGGCAATTTCTGCATTGCTTCAGGATGCCCATATCCAACAAGCTGGCAACTGAGATAGTGGGAGAGTTCATATCCATGGCAACAGACCATTTTTTATTGATTAGACAGAGTGAGAATATAAAACAATGTCAGGAGTATCCAGTTTGCAACTATGGGGACAGTGCTTGTCACTGCAAACTAGTTGTCCTGTGTGCAACTAGGTATTAGTGAAATTTCAATCGTGCTGTTACAGGAAAATGTCACTTAAGGTGTCTGTGTCTATACAAAGCACTGGCAAATGCTTGAGGTGATACTAATAAGTAGACCCTGAAAATGTAAAGATGAAATATTTAGGCCGATATTCTGAAGTTAGAAATAAATCAAGCAGTACTTATTGAAAAGAAAGAATTAGCTTGTCGAGAATGATGAAGAAAACAAGGGAGTCATGTGAATGGCTACTGCCTGGTTACTACTAGTGCTGGTCTGACCACTGCTTCATTCTGCTGGGATACAATGCTCATTTGCTTTTTCTGTTACCAGAAGCAAAATATTAGCACCAGTCCCAGGAAGAGAAGCAGGCCACAGCCTGTTTGGTGATCCACAGTCTTGTCCCAGATGATGCAAGGGTCTGTAGGTTTGTTGTAGCCTTTTCCTGGTTCAGATCATTCAGGAACGTCAAATACAGACACTCACTGCCCAACCAGACACAGTCAGGAATCAATGCACCCTGATCCTTCTCTCACCAGCAGCAGAATATAAGCACAGATTCCGATGAAGCAGTTATTAAGCTTTCTTTTGATCAGCACTCTCCAGGAAATAATGTCCCTATGCTCTTTCTGTGACCAAGAGAAAAAAGAAGCACTAATCCTAAGATGACTGCTGAGATGCAGAATGTGGGCTCTCCAATAATTGGTGGTCTTGCAATAGATGTTGCAGATTGTAAAAGTAAGATGGGACAAAATAGGTTAATATCCTAAGTACTATAGTGCGCACTAAGTAGTTAGATATGAATGAGGGGGTAACTTAAGCTTTAGCTGTCTACGTGGAGAGCCACTAATTTTAAAAGAGCAAGGGGTGGGCACTGTGTATTCTGGTTCTATGGATTACAGTGGGATGGCCAATAAATTTAAATAGTTGAAGGGAGTTCTTTCACAAAATGATAATTTTATGCTTATTCACAACAGCCAATGAAAGGGAAAAGGGAAGGAGATATGTGGTCAAATTAACATTAGGGCAGTGAACTAGAAAGACAGTTGAGTTTAAGAACTCAACAGCACCAGGGTGGAAGGGTGGGAACATTCCTGTGTGACTCGCAAGAGACACAGCTGTGGTATCTTTCCTAGTTTTAATATGCAATTAAAAGCAGAATACAAGTAAAACACAGTGTAAAGAAAACAAATCACAATATACAAAATAGAAAAAGAAATAACATTATACAAAAACAAGAAAGCAAAATCATACTAACCTTTCCCTTACAGCATGTCGTAGCAGAGTCTGGGTGAGCTTTTCCAGAAAAGCTATGAAATGTTTTATTTTACCCCTTAAATGGGAGGTTTAGTTCCTAGCTCCACCCTCAGTTCACAGATATTAACCTTGATTGACCTGTTCGAACTTCTCTGTGGCTCCTTAATCGACCTGTTCTAATTTCTGTGTGACTCACAGATGACACAGCTGTGGTCTCTTTTCCTGCTGTTTAAGATGCAATTAAAAGCCGAATACAAGTAAAACACAGTTTAAAGAAAACAAGTATATATGTGTACACGAACCCAAGATGATTAAACTCCTTCAGATGAGATAGCTGTGGCTTCTCACTTCCAGATAATTCACTCTTTTCCAGGACAGAAACACAACCTCAAATTTCAAGCTGCTGATCTTTATGGCTAATATATCTGGCTAACTCCTGTACCCCCAGCATTACATGAATATATTCCCCTGAAATATATTCAGCTAGTAAGTATTTATACATAGCAGTCCTCATCACAATCTGTTATTAAAATACTTATTATGTGGCATTAAAGGTATAGATAAACCTGGTAATTTGGACTGTAGAGTAATAAAAAAAACGAAAAACGTGCCCATCTTTGCCTCCACTAGAGTGCTTTATTTATTTTTATATACAGGAGCGGCCCTAGGTTAACTGGTGCCCTAGGCAAAAGGGCTCCATGGTACACCCCACCACACTACCTGGTGCCTCCATCCTGGTCTACCTACACCAAATAAATACTGGAAAAGTGCCCCTGCTAGACCGGCACCCTAGGCGGCTGCCTAGTTGGCCTATGCCTAAGGCCGGCTATGTTTATTTTTATTTTATTTTATTTTTATTTTACATTTGTTGACCGGGCTAGTCTAGCTGGATATATGTCCATTTTCAGTAGAGGCCCGGGGAGAAAAGCTCCAAGTGTAGATTACAGATATAAAAAAAACATATAGGAAACAGAACATAGACATTGTTACATACAATTTTACAAAAAAAAACAGTAAGTAGGGAACATTAATGTAAAAATTGCAAACCAAAAATTTTTTTTTTTTTTTTTTTTTTTCAGAAAGCATACATATAAAGTTACTGTAAGGATAGATAGGATAGGAGAGGAAGGAGTGAGTTAACCTGGGTTGGTGCAGGAGCATAGCCAGTGTTTGTTGAGATGATTTTTTATTTGTTTTTTAAAAAGTGAGAGAGAGCACAAAGATGTGATGTCAGAGGGTAATTTATTCCACATTTTTCCAACAGAGTTGGAAAAGAGGCAATCTCCAGCCGAATTTTTAGGTTTGGTAATATTTATCAGTAGCTTGTTGGAAGAACGTAGATGTTTCAGGTTATTGTAAGGTGAAATGAGGTTAGTGAGTATGGGTGTTTTAGTTGGTTGGTATAGGATTGTATGAGCTATTTGGAATTGTTGAAATAGGAGTTGGTTAGGTAGTTCAAGCCAACCTAGTTCTCTTAGGTTCAGGCAGTGGTGAGTTTTAAATGGGGTTCCTGTTGCAAATCGAGCAATATTATGGTAAGATTGTGCTAGTTTATTGATATTGTTTTTGGAAAGGTTAGTGAATATAGCAGATGCATATAGTAGAGAAGAGGTTAGATGGGATCTGGCTAAGATTGTCTTTGTGTCTGGTGAAAGGAAGGCTTTGATTCTGTAAAGGGAACCTATTTTCTTATTAACTAATTTGATAGTATTGTTGATGTGCGTATCAAAGCTGAGGTTGATGTCAATGGTTATTCCTAGTAGTTTGGTAGTCATTTCTGGGAAAATAATGGTGTTGTCAATGGAAGTAAGAGTAAAGTTAAGAGGGGTAGATCTATGGGAAGGTGAGAATAATAGCAGTTTGGTTTTTTTAGGGTTGAGCAGTAGGCAGCGATCAGTGAACCATTGCTCGACAGTAGTAAAAGCCTTTTGTGTGATAGACTGTAGTTCAGTTTGTGTATTGGCAGAGCAGATAATAGTAGAATCGTCAGCATATTGTATGCAGATAGTGTTTGGGATAGCTAGATGGAGGTCATTTATAAAGATAGAAAATAAAAGGGGGCCTAGGATAGAGCCTTGAGGAACTTCCAATGAGATGGGGAGTAGACTAGATAAAGTATTTTTCCAGAGAACTGCTTGCTGACATTTTTCTAGGTAAGATGTAAACCAAGTTAAGGAAGGAGGATCAAGTGAGAGTGATTTAAGAATATGCAGAAGAAGTTTATGGTTAACCATGTTGAAGGCTTTAGATAAGTCTATGAAGACTGAAGATGATAGGATGTAGTTGTTACGGTTACAATTAATGGAGTTGGTAAAGGAGAGTAATGCTGTAGTAGTACTATGTGAAGGTCTGAATCCATGTTGGCAGTTAGCAAGTAGATTATTGTGTAGGAGGTGGTTAAGGAGTTGTTTGTGAATACATTTTTCCATAATTTTAGCTATAGGTGATAAGAGTGCTATAGGACGGAAATTAGAGAGGTCGTTGGACTTACCCCCTTTGTGTAGTGGGATGATATAAGATATCTTCCAAATAGATGGGAAAATTCCTTCCTGTATAGATCTATTTATTAGTATAGAGATGGGATAGGCAATAGTTTTAGCAGATATTTGCAAGTATTCTGCAGGAAGTTTGTCAGCAGAAGGAGTGGTGGGTTTTAGCTTTTGAAGCAGTGATAAGATAAAGGAGGTAGATACAGGTTGCAAATGAAAGGAAGGAGGTAGCTTTAAAGTAGGGAGGGGTAGTTTAGAGGTATCAGGAGATAGATGGCTAGCAAGAGTTTGGATAGTATTAGTAAAAAATGAATTAAAGTCATTGGCTGTTTGTGTGGGATTTTCTGGGTTGGAGCCCTCAGGGGTTGGTGTGATAGACTGGCTAGGGGATAAAAGATTATTGATGCTGGACCAGAATCTTTTAGGTTCCTTGTTGGAGTTTTGTTGGAAATGCTGGAAGTAATTATTTTTGTCCATTAGGATGGCTTTTTTTGTACTGTTTCTAAGTTCTTTGAAGTTTTGGTGATCTGTTGGATTCTTGGTGGCACGCCATTTTGCCCAGTATTTGTTTCTAAGGATAATTTGTTGTCGGGTGGTTTTGGTTAGCCAGGGTGCTACTTTAGCATTAGTTCTAATAGTGCGATTTGGGGCATAGTGGTCTAGGATAGATAGGAATGTGGAATTAAAATGTTGGACTGCTTTGTTTACAGGGAGATGTTTTAGGGGAGACCAATTAACTTGAGTTAATTCATCAAGAAAGTGTTCATAGTTGAAATGTTTTTTTGAGCGAAGGGTTCTATATATGGTAGGTAAAGTTAGGGTGGTTCTATGCCTAATGATATAGGTCAATGAGTGGTCGCTTAGTTCTTCAGGCAGAGTGCCAGATTGGTAGGTTTCTTGAGGAGTATTAGCAACAATCCAGTCTAAGATGGTTTCTTTTTGTTGGTTTTATTTGTTCTAGTAGGGTTATCTATGAGTTGTGTGAATCCATAAAGGTTAATATGGGAGGTAGGGTTTGTTTTGTTACAGGAATACCAATCAATGTTAAAGTCGCCTAGGAGTATTGTTTCTTGAGGGAGGTCTGTGTGGAGTGTGTTGAGTATGCATTCTAAAGTGTTAATGTTATTTCCTGGTGGAAGATAAGCACATATGATATTAATGGTTTTAGAACTATTGATTTGAAGTTTAGAGGTAAGGATTTCTGCATTGTTATCAGGGCTAAGAGTCTGTTCTATACTGCTAATTTGGATATGAGCTTTATGGAGAATTGCTATCCCCCCACCCTTTTTAGTAATACGATCGAGTCTAATGATGTTATACCCAGGAGGAGTGATTTCACTGTCTTTGATGGATGGCTTAAGCCATGTTTCAGTTAGGCATAAAATGTCAAATTGATGGATTTCTAGTAGGGCATGTACTTGAGAGATTTTATTACAAATACTACGTATATTGAGATGGGCAATGTAGAGGGAGTTAGTTGGTCTAGTAGTAGATCGAGTGGGAGTTTTGTCTTGTTTTTTATAAGTATTTGAATGTGTATGGTTTGGTCCAGGGTTTGGATTTATGTCCCCGTCCAGGAGTAGATGGAGATGTTTAAAATCTTTAGGTTTAAGAAGTTTGTATAAGTTGTCTATTATTTTTTTAGATTTTGATTTGTTTGATTTGATGTGAGAAAATTTGTGGTATTTGGTTGGAGTGTATTTTTCTAGAGTTGTAAGGTTTGGGAGGGAAGAAGAGAAGGTTGATAAAGGTGTAGAGGTTTCTTTAGATGAAGTAGTAATATTAGGGTACAGTGGGTATTCATAGAAGGTTAGGAAGTAAGTAGCAATAAGACAGAAGAGAGCTGAAAAGTAGACAAGAAGTTTTAGTTGTGTGGAGTTTTGAGTTGTGTGCATTTTAGTAATAGGGGAGGTGAGTGAGGGAGAGAAGTTTGTGTGCAATATGAGTAGTTTGAAAAAGTAGTTTGGGGTGGAGGTAGGATGTTACAAATTAGTGGGTGTGGTGATTGGCAGAAGAGGTAGAGTGAATGTATGATGTGTAGTAATTTGATTGGGGTAGATGAAAGAGGGGTGTGGTTTCTAGAGGTATTAATGTAGGAGCACTGGGGGTGGGTGGGAATTGGGGGTAGGCTAGGGGAGCGGAGTGAGCCCGCAGGGCGAACGGAGCGGGTAGAGACAAGAGAGTGGACAACCAAGTAAGACAATCAGTAGAAAGGGAGTAATCAGAAGGTAAGTTTAAGAGTGGGAGAATGAAAAAGTGAGTAAAACAGGCCTAATCTAAGGTGCTTATAGACAGGAGTCTGTTGCAAGGCTACAGTAAGGTACGTGTATGTAGGAGAAATAGAGGGTAGTCAGTAAATCCAGGGGTGAGGATAGAGAGGTGAAGCACAAAAACTAAGACCAGACAGAGTAGAAATCAGGGCTAGAAGTAGGGTTGGGAGGTCTAGTGAGGAGAGGGTTAAGATCAGGATGCAGAGCTGTAGAGGTAGTGCGCCACCTAGTGGCCAGAGGTATATTTTCCACAAATCCCTCACATGCAAGGTAGGTAGGCTACAGGAGGGGGAAGTGGGCAACCTACTATGAACAAGAGAGTCAAGGCTGTCTAGAAGGGGTAGATTGAAGATGAAAAAGAAATAAAACACTAGTTAGAGGTGAGTTGTAGGCTGCTGGCTACCTGTAATGGGGAACTAGCCTAGCAAAGCAAGGTAATTTGTCAGGAGTTATCAGTAAATATTACTAGTTACAAGCACAGTACATACTTCCACTGTTCAACAAAAACAAACAGATGGTCACTCAGGGAGCCCGAGGGTAGTTTCAAGGTCCAGATTTATGTTCAGAGAACTTCAGGAGGGTGTTTTGCAGGTGTTAGATACTTAAGGTTTATATAGTTTAGAATGTAATGCTTAAAACAGTTTATAATAAAAGTGCACAGAAATAGCAACCAGAAAAATGTTGGTGTTGTTACAATAGCATATGAATTGTAAATAATAACATAAAATAAACTTTCAATAATGAACAACTTAGAAAATGAAAAATAGTATAAATATTTCTCCTAGATTCACAACAGACCATCTCAAAGTGATGAAACTTCATCATGTTATAAAAATTAGAATCAGTCTCACACACCCACTTTAGGGATAGTAGCCAGTTCTACAGGACAGTGACAAGAAAAAAGCCACTCTGGCTGAAATTTCATGGAGAGCCTTGGAATGGCTAGCAGCCCCACATCAGATGACCTGAGTTGTCAATAGGGTATAGGGTATCAACAACTTCATTAGATAGGCTAGACTCAGATTGTGTTTGGTACAAAAACCGAGCTTCAAAATTTTAATGATACATATAGCTGCAATGCACAACCAGCATAGACACCAAAGAATGATAGTAATATATCTTGTTCTTGAAAAACTATTCAGCAGTCAGGCTACTGAGTTCTATAACTGCTTTAGACATGACAAAAGCCTAGGTACACATATCATTAAAGTAACAATCAGGCCACCACAAGAGCTTTGTGCAGTATTAAATATGGAAGGGTACAGACTTTTGTCTAAATGTTACACAGGGAAATGAAGCATGGTTCATTCCAGAGGTCTTGAGTTTTTTCCTCGTGTTCTCTTATACTATAAGTGGGGAGGAGGTGAGGTGAAAAAAGAAGTGCTTCTCTAAACAATATTGGATATAGTATCTGAAAACTTGATCATGTTAACCACAAGGCAACTGAGTCATATGGCCATTTACACCGTATAGTACCTGCCCTCAGGCGAAGCCTCTTCCCTTGAGGAGGACCAGACCTGTCAAGCCAAGGGTGAATTTTTGAATACCAATCAAATAATCCAGTTTCCATTTGAAAGGTACGGTATCACTCTTCTTAATATACAGTGGGAGTCTATTCCAGAAGTGTGGAAGAAGCTGTGTAATGAACCAATCAGTACACATAGTTTTAGTTACTTGTTTTTTAAGATTTATATTCCTGCTTCTGGTAGTTGTGGTACTGTTTGTTTTTTAGAGATACAGAAGGTCCTAGATTGGTGGGTCCCTAATGGCTCAAAAGAAAAGGAAAATATCTCCTTTCAGTAACCTATGGGATACAGAAAATAGCAATATTTTTTCCAGTCTTCCCTGGTACCCTAGCATTTTTAAGCCATTGCTGTTCTTAGTTAAGAACCTCTGTGGTCTTTTTAGTTGTTTGATATGTCTAGTCAGGTACTTCTCAAAGGGGTATTTGGTAATTGGCCTACTCACTGTTAAGTATAAAGCAACAATGTCCTCCTTAGATTTGGATGATATCTGCTAAGCAATTAGTTACACCAAGCAGGACTTCCTGACCACCATCATTGCATGGTATTCAAAGGACAGGGAATTGTCAACTCATATTCCAAGGTCTATTACAAAGTTTTCATTTTTCATGGAGATGTTGTTTATGTCGCATGTTGTTTAGAGGGGTTGTCTAACAAAAGTGACAATGCTACATTTTTTATCATTTAATTTAGGTCCATTTTTGTACATTACATATTTATAAAGGTAAGTTCTTGCTAGAAAGGCTTTAGGGCAACTTGCCAATGACTCACAGTTTACAGTTGTCCACAGACTTGTTTAACCATAGGTCTTGGCTCACGTTTTGGGGATCACAAAAGTAATTGCTGAAACAAAGGGGTTCCAGCATGGAGCTTTGTGGGACACATCGGGTCACCTTAAAACTCTCTGAGGATCTTCTTGCTACCCATACCATGTAGGTTCTATGCTTTTTCCAATTTGCTATCCATGTTACCACAAAGGTATGTATTTGTAAGCCATGTAGTTTACTGATGGTGGAAGCATGGAGGATGATTTCAAATGCTTTGGCCAGGTCAAGGAATGCTAGGAGGACAGCATGGACACTGTCAACAGTGGGTTTCTGTTACTGTCTCAAAGAAGGTGACAAGACACAAACGGACACAAACATCCTTCAGAGAGGCCTCATAGAAATGGATAATTGGTGCCAGAGCCATGGCCTTAAGCTGAACGCCAAAAAATGTATAGTCATACCCTTTGGGAAAAACAAGGTACCGACAAATTACCACATAGGTGGTAATCCATTACGTACGGAAGAGGTAATCAGGGACCTAGGGACCCAGGTTGACAGTAACCTCTCATTTGACACTCACATTGCCAAAGTGGTTAGGAAGACCTTCTATATTGCCCACCTTATCATGAAGGGTTTCACATCTAGATCAAGAGAGGTCATTGTGCCCCTATACTCTTCTCTTATCAGGCCAATGATTGAGTACAATGCCCCATTTGGGATGTATCTTACCCGACACCTGCAGCAGTTGGAAAGACCCCAAAAGTTCCTCACCAAGAGGATAAAGGGTCTTAAACATATGTCATATGCTGCCCGACTGAAAAAACTCCAGTTCTATTCAGTCGCATACCACCTACTCAGAGGTGATCTGTGCCTGACGTACAAGGCCATGTCCAATCCGGAATTAATGGACATGCTCCACCTCAGAAAATCCAAATCCATCAGAGCCACGAGAACAAGAGACTTAAACCTCAACACAGAAATAAATAGGACGTGCTGGAGGGACAGATTCATAACCCAGAGGCTCCCTACACTCTGGAACAGAATCCCAGTCCATGTTAGGCAGAGCCCCTCACTGACTCTATTCAAGAGAAATCTCGATGAGTGGATGGGAGATCGTAGGTTTACCCCGGGGGTCATCTCTGTGTCACTACTAGCAAGAGGCACAGTAAACTAAACCCTAAAAGGGCGTAGTATTCTCATCCTAAGGGGTGGTGAAAGCCACACACACTCTGGCTAGGCTTATAAATGCCCTAGGGCAGATAGCCTAATACGAACCTATGAACCTATGATTCATCAGACAGATTCCACCATTTACAAAGCCAAACTGCTGCAGCTCTAGTCTGATGAGATTTTTAATGTCATAATTTAGCAGGTCAGTTATAATATAATATATTCCATGGCTTTGCAAATAAGTCTCATTAGTCTGATGGAGTTATAGTTACTGTGTCAGTAGTGGGAATACTTTTATGGAGCACCATTATCACTCTTGTATGCCAAACCTTAGGGAAGAAGCCAGGGGCTAAACTTAGCTTAAATCGTTTTAAGAGCTGATCTGCCAGGATCTGTTTAGTGCTGTTTACTGAACAACCAGGTATATTTTTTGATCTCAAGGAAAAAGTATTTTTAGTCTTAGATATTCCTTTAGTATATGAACTTGGTCTGAGAGGCTCAGGGATAGGTGGGCTTAGCTGTCTCCAAAGTGAAATGTGCACTGAATTTGGTTGCTAGCATGTGTGCAATGTCTGCTGGGTCTGAGTATCAGTTACTTAGTACAGATAATTTCAGAGAAATGTTTGGTGTTATTTCTAAGCTTCCTAACATAGCCCAAGCAATGTCCCCTTCAAAGTGCATGTTCACTGATGTCACGTTGCACTCCATAAAATATGGGAAATATTTTTTTCAGTCCCCTATTTCACCAAGCTGAGCACAGCTGCTTAAGCAATCTAAATGTTCAAACTGCACCTGCAGCCATGCTACACTTGGAACATGTAGGATAATCTAAAACAGGATTACAGGTGGACCAGATAACATTATGTTGACCTAGATGACAGCCCAGGATGTTGTATGAGTGCCTGAAAGTGAGTGTGTTTAAATAAAAGAAGTTTAATCAGCTTTTGCTTTATAAAGCAACTTATGTAGTCTGATTCTGGGGAAAAGGCAACTAATACAGTGTGATTTTCATATAACAGGAAGCACAAACTTCTCAATGGCAGTAACTATAAAATGTGCCTTTGAGCAGTAATTATTAGTGTTTCATTATCACAATGATAAAATAAATTCTCTATGTTATATTTATATAAAAAAGGGAATTGCATTCAGTGATAAGCATGAAAAAACATAGATGGTCAGGTTCACACCAACATACAGTAACCTTCTTGTACTGAAAGGGGCAAGCTAATGGGTCAAATGCTAAAACAAATGAAATTGTTTCTTTTATTTATTTTTTATTATCAAGTTACTTGCAACATCGTTTGCTATGTCTGTACATAAATGAAAGCAGCTATTGCACAAGCCGATCAATCGTCATCTCTCAATTGTGTCCCCTAACACCTTGAAGCCAGCTACCCTAGCTATACTTCCGGATGTGGCAGTGAGTATTTTAAAGCAAAATCAGTATTCATAAGTGTATGTGTGTGTGTGTGTGCGTGCGTGCGTGCGTGCGTGCGTGTGTGTGTGTGTGTGTGTGTGTGTGTGTGTGTGTGTATGTGTGTCTGTGCTAATTTAAACATGGTGGGTGTCATACATCAGTGTTAAAAAAATTGCTTCTATACTGCTTTGAGTGAAGTAGAAAGACCTAAATAATAAACAATATACACCAAGGTGAATGCAGGCTCAGTATTAAATTTGGTTGTACATGTTCAACATAAGGACTGGGTAACTTTTGTTGACAGAGCTGAGCTGTATTATATAGCTAATTGCATTTGAAATGCTAAACACATCGGGCATCAATGTATTTAGATTGCTGGACATCTTAGTAAAGCTAAACCATCTCACAATCATTCAAAAAGGTCATGCAAACTTTACAAAATCATCTGCATAAAGAAAGAAAGGCTTTTGTTACTCTAGAAGATATTATGTTCCATGGCTGAGAAAGTGAAGTTAAGTATTCTATTGTTGAATGGTCTCTGAAAGTAGACAAGCATCACTACCTATATTAGAATATACTTAGAGCAAACAGGAGTATGGAAGTGTGAAGCACACAAAGCTTTGCTTTCTTTGCTTAATAAATTAATATTCCTGATGCAGTTGCTATGGTTACTTCTTAAATGAACTGGCCGTATACTAGGACAATTCTACAAGTGACAGGGTACAATTGTGCATGATTGAATAGTATGGAATACTAGATGGTTAACTTTGAGACATTTTTACTGACAGAAGGTCAGATGTAATCGTACTCAATTACTAAACAGTACAAACATTTTGCTGATACAGGATCAGATGCAATCTCACTACGATGATAGGATCTCTACTGAGTTTGCACATGGGTCTTCTTTGCTGTACAGTGTTCTGCACATAAACCTGCAATACATCATTTTCTGAACATATACAATTTCTGTAAAATTATTGAGTGCTATGGAAAGAATAGACTTTAGACTTGTGAGAAACTTTAAGAGTTTATAGGTAGACTGTATATGAAGCATGTCTGGGGAGGGGGCAACAATCATCATGTGCTACACTAAGCCCCAAGTAACTGATTTAGGACTTTAAATCCTCAAAAATAAAACTACTTCAAGGAAACTGGTGTGTGAGCTGAGCAGCTTAAAAAGTGGATGATAAACAGAAATAAAAAAACAGAAAATGTGCCTTCTTGCGATATCAGTACAGTATTTTATATTTTGCACAGCTGCACAGGAGAGACCATTCCATGGTTTTGTTTTATCCTTAAACCTCTACATATGCACTGTTTCTAACTAGTGGTTAAACAAAACTTGAAGACTTTGCTGATTTGATTTTTTGATCACTTGTGTTGAGATCAGTGCACTTTTGATAATAATCATAATTTGCAAAACTGATGGCTGACACAAGCTGACACAACTTGTTTCTATAAATCAAGATACCTGCATGAAAGCTTTACATTCTAATTTATTATTGCTTTATACACAGTGGTTAGACTTTAAACTGAAAGCTCATAATGCCAGCTTAGGTAGCACTAATGTGTGCATGTTAAAAGTCAGAAGCCAACATTTATTGTCACCAGCTTTTGTTTCTGTAGGCTATGCCAGATAAAGCATAAGCAAAGTCCATGGTTTCAGTCTGTTACCTAAATCTGCAAACCTGCTAAAATAACCAAGTACCACACGGGGACACATTATTTTAGTCTTGTTGCTAGCTAGTCCCTTCCCCGACCTATCAAATAGTCATCCAATTTCCTGGAAAACAGACTGTAAATTTGTAGTAGGATTACCACATTTTATAATGTCTAAAATGGGACATTTTTTATGGAACAAAAATTCAGAGCCAGCAAACAGTGACATAATAAAATTGTATTGAACAAAAATCACAGCATATTACAAACCGGTTTCGGCCGGCAAAGCACAGCCTTCTTCAGTGTACAAAAAGTGAATGCAAAAAACAGTGGCTGCATATATACAGATAGCAACAATCCCATTGGTTAACTGTCATAGGTGTTCATTAAGTCCCGGTGGGAACAAGCCACCCAGTCTGATAATCCATTTCTTTTCCTTTGCATTTAATATAGAGTGCCATTGGGATTTATTGGTCCTATTGCCAAAAATCATGTCAATAATAATGAAATTGAATTTACTTGTGGGATGTGTTATGGTGTGTTTATACAAAGCATTGTGTATCTTTTTTTGTTTGATGTTGCTTTGGTGCTCAGAAATTCTAATCCGAAGAGGTCTGGACGTTTGTCCAACATAGAACGCACCGCAGCTACAAGAAGCTAAATAGATAATCCAATCACTGGAACAGTTAGAAAAGAATTGCAAATCAAAAACTTGTGAACAATTGCGCGTAGAAAATTGTTTGGACTTTAGAATATATTTGCAATTATTACAATGTCCACATGGAAAACAGCCCTGTAAAGGTTCCCCTGTCAATGTAGTTTGTGTCAAATCAGATGATTTGTTGTCCCTATGTTTATAATGATTGAAGAAGGAATTGAGATTCTTCCCTTTCCTATAGGAAAAAAGACACCTTTCGGGAATAATACTGTTTATCTCCATGTCACATTGTAAAATATTCCAATGTCTCCTCACACTTTGAATGAGGCGATTTGAGTTGCGGGCAAATGTAGTTGTGAATCTAAGGGGTTGACCAGTGGAATCAGTACGTGTCTTGTATGTTAATAGGTCACTTCTATTCATAGAGCTAACCTTATTACTAGCCATAGTAATATGGCCACTTTTATAACCACGGGATCTGAATCTGTTGGTTATATCTGATTTGTGTTTCAAGTAGGTGCTTTCCTCAGAGCAGATACGTTTCGCACGTATGAATTGTGACTTGGGGATGTTGCGTGCAATGTGAGGTGGATGGTAACTGGAGGCATGCAAAATTGTATTGTATTCCGGAAACTTCCTATATATCTCGGTGAATAATGTATGATCAGGTGCCCTCTTAATTAGGACATCGAGAAATGTAATGGTTTCCTTATCATAATTGATGGTAAAATGCAGGCCCCATTCATTGTTATTGAGATATGTCACAAAATCCAATAATGAGCCTTCATCCCCCCTCCATACCAACCAAACATCATCAAGATACCGTCTCCATATATCAATACCCGCCAGAAATGTGTTCCTCTGTTCATCATAGATTAAATGTTTCTCAACAAACGCCATAAAGAGGTCAGCATATATGGGGGCAAAAGATGCCCCCATCGCTGTCCCTTTGGTTTGCCAAAAGCATTGTTCCTTATAATAAAAAACATTGCTGGTAAGGACATAATGTGCCAAATCCACCAAAAATTTGTTGAAGTCAGAACTATATAAGTTAGAGACTTCGAGCCAATAAGCCAAGGCAAGCAGCCCATCCTGGTGTGGGATATTGGTATACAAGGCACTTACGTCTAAGGAACATAAGAACCAATCCGGATCAAGGTATGTGTTAGAAATAATCTGTAAAAAATTCATTGTATCTTGTAGACGTGATCGGATGTTAGAAAGCAACGGCTTCAAATGCTTGGTCAAAAATAAGGAGAGGGGTTCTGTAATGTATCCCTTGCCCGATACAATAGGTCTGCCAGGTGGATGAGAAAGATCCTTGTGGACTTTAGGCAGAAAATATATGTATTGGTTAATGGGATCATGAACCAAGAGTTGATTCATGATATCATCAGAAATAATAGCCTCATCCTTTGCTTGTCTTAAGAATGTCTCAATTTGTTTCTTAAACATATGAGTGGGGTCAATAACCATATGTGAATAGTATCTTACATCATTTAGTTGTCTTAATGCCTCCTTATCATAGTCAGCCCAATCCAATACAACCACAGCACCACCTTTGTCAGCTGAGATTATCACAATTTCCCTGTTGTTTTGAAGTTCAAAAATAGCTTGTCTTTCATCAAAGGAAAGATTGTTATGTTGTAATGAAATATCAGAACCCAAAAAATGCAAATCCTTAAGCACACTGTTCTGAAACTGCAAAACCATCTGATGCATAGGTGGAGAAAAGTTAGATCTATGATATGTGAATCTATCATGATCATAGGTAACATCACTATCACCAAAAAACAACTTCAAATTTAACAACCGACAAAAATTCACAACATCCTGTGCAAAAGATTCCTCTGACACAGTGAAACTTGGAAAAAAAGAAAGACCTTTATTCAACATTCTTAACTGAATGGGAGATAGTTCAAAACATGATAAATTTAAGACATTGTGACATGAGTTTGTCATTTCACCAGAGCAAGGTTCAAAAGACACTGAATGTTCTCTATTTCTGCGGTGTTTCCGTCCTCCCCGCCTGGTTTTGGGCCTAAAGGGGTGGACCTTGGTGTTCTTTTTGGGGTCGGTGACTCTGAGACTGTTGTGGCTTCATTTTCTGTGCCTGATGAGGTGTCCTCAAAAGAGGATATTGTCTCAATCTCATGCCTTTTTAATATAGATCTCGGTCGTTTCCTTTTGTTAGTAGATTTTAAAGGAGTAGGTGAAAACCTAACATGTTTGGCGCTGGACATAAAATGATTCCCCCTCCTATAATCCTCCTGGTCCCTGGTAAATTTTTTGGTTTTCCTGGATTTGAGTTCAGTGTCAAACTTACGTAAATCAGAAGCAACCTTGTTCAATGAACTTTTAAAAAATGGTTCTTTCTCATAAACTACCAATTTGTTGACTAGAGTATTGATGTCCACCAATTCTTTGTCAATGGCCCTGTTATGGAACTTGAGCAGTTCGACAACAAAAGCCATAGTTGTTTCCTGCTGTATTTTATTCCAATTTGAATTAAGTTCCTCATCTGCATTAGTAACATGAGGAACAGTGCGAATACGCAGACCCCTTGGGGTGATTCCCGCAGTCTGGTAAGCATTAAATAGCTTACTATGCCAAATATTGGATCTTAGGGATCTGAGATGTTTATTTAAGTTTCCAAAAAGTAAACCACAATTAGATTCAGAATCAACCAAATCGGACCCCCCAGTGTTCCCTGTGGATGACCCTAGTCCAAAGACCTCAAGGTCCTCTCTATCAGAAACCAGCCCCCGAATGAAACTGGAAAAATCCATAATTTAAAAGGATAATATTTTTTGCATATACCTTATGATTCTAGAAGGTAATAAGCAAATTAAGAAAAAAGGGGTAAAGGAGAGCTGGTAACACTGATGCACCGACAATAATGGCTCAAAAACAACCACGTCGATATGTACACAAATATAACTGGACCATAACAGGGAAAAGTGTCCTAAGAACCACCTGCGTCCAATTTGTTCAAAAGCGGAACACTGGGAGAAAAAATCCTGGCTGATTAATAAGAAACAACAAAATATGCTGCCAATAATCATAAACTAGTCAACAAACCGGATATGGAAAGACTAAATTTGTGAATGACACTTGGCTGATCCAAAAATATAACCAAATATTTATAATGTAATATTATGCAGGCCAAAGCACTGAAAAGATAAGAGATGGATAATAGAGGGACCCTTGGAGGAGTATAGGACTGAGAGATATAAATAAATATGTATAGAGCAAGGCAATTAGTACAAAATATATTGTACCATGGGTCAAATATTGTATTATATTATAATGATCCAAGTGTAGAGTCAAAGGTAATGACTCAATGTGCCAGGACCAAGGGTTATTTCCCTATCACTATATAACTGTGTCAAAGAATCCAAGATGGTGAATATATAGTCATCAAGCAACAAATAGTACCCACAAATAAAATATGTGTATATATACCAATAAATTGACTATAATTGGATAAACCATACAATGAACCCTTGCTGAATCGAGAATGACAATGGAATCAAAAATGACAATAGACTCCAGTATATTGATACAATGGTTATTAATACTAAATATGTACACATATAACTACAAAAATTGTTGATACTTTTGTCATTATGAAATATGAATAACCTATGATTCACTTATAAATGTCCCTGTTATTCCACTAGTCAAATGTTAACAGACAAATAGGCACTCAGTAATTTATAAAAAGAATAGCTGAACAATCACCAATAAATGATAGTATGTGTGTGAAAAACACATTTGTAACATTCATTCCCTATAGCAAGTACAACATAGAAATGTTGTATATAATTGGAATCATGTACCCATGAATAGTGTATTCACCAAATCATATAAATTTTTGGCCCCAAATATAATAAAGTCTAAGAAACCTTTGACTGTTCAATCTGTATAACAGCTTCGTACCAAGCTGATAAGAGCACTGATAGCTGTCGAAATTTGTACAAATAATGATTACAACACTGGCCCGTATGAGTTTGAAAAAATCAACATTATATATTTAGGCCATGACCCAGGCTGAATGGTCAGAAGTGTAATAATCCACAATGAACAGTTTGAACTAAGAAACAAGTACAGCTAATGCAAATATGAAAAGTTTAAAGTCCAAAACATACAGTCCCTCCTAGATGTACAAAATATGAGCCTTATGCATAATCCAAAATGACTGTTGAAAAACATAAAAAGATCACTGAAAGTCCGCGTAGCAGCCCGGTAATCTCTTCAAAGCATTCCCGATCATACCCAATTGCGATGCCATAAACAGTCCATACATAAACCACAATCAGAATTATACTTTATACACAATGATGTAGTGCATTTTTTATGGAAACATGAGATTTTTCAGAAAAAAATACTTGCAAACAGTGCAAAGGACTGAACTTTACTTTTCTATTAAAATAAAAGCTTGAGATTATGAATATTTTTTTATGGTTCATACGGTATTAACATGCTTCTGATCCAGAATAATTGTTTTATTCAACTATTAGAGTGAAAAGTAGGAAACAGTTTTTGTCCTAAAATCTCGGGACATTTGCAGTTTTTCTTGTTGTTTTTTCCCCGTTTTTTTTTTTTTTCTTAAGGACACAGCTGCCTAAATAGGGAATGTTAAGTATAAAGACAGGTGGTAACCCTAGTATGCAGTCTGTGGCTCCAGTGTGGACAGGAATGAGGCACTACCTATGGCTTAGATGACCTAAGCCAGTCATCAGAACATACAGCACTTTTGAGCAGGCAGATATACCTCTGCAGATACTGAGCAGCCTTATGGCCTCTTTGATCCTCCCTATAGCCTCACCCATGTTCCCATCTGCCAGGTCATTTCATTCCTACATGTTATGCCATTTGTAATGTTCCCTTGTTTTTGTGACTAGTCTGGTCACTATTTAGCCATCTTAGCATTGGTTGGGCTTGGAACAGATTTCACCTCCACCAAGCTCTTCCACTTACTATCCTAAACAACTCAGTACTTCACAACTAGTATCAGTCTGTTCTGTCTTGCTCTGTCTTTCTATCTGGCTCTTCTGTTGACAGTCTAGACTGCCCTTTCTTACTAAATCTCTCACCATTCCTCTTCTGTCCTCTTCTCTGCTGCTCTGCATGAGGTGGCACCTTCTGCCTATTCACTTCCAAACCATGTCATCCTTTCCTGATTTCTTACTTCTGTTTGCACAACTCCATTTTCCCTGCCACCCATATTGTTCTATTGCCCATACTTTTTGCTGTCTCACTCCTGTCTGTCATTGCCTACATACTTCCCTCCTGCCTACTATGCATCCCACTGCTTTTTCCACATTCCATCATGACTGTGCCATTCATTCTTCCAGCTCCTTTCTATGCCTGGCAAGTTCTACTCCCCGTATAGTTTCTGTCTTTTTCTTTCTCCCGTATTCTGTCTCTGTCTCTTTTGTCTCCTACCTGCCAGTTCCTTAGAATGATTGCTTTTTGACTATCCAACTGTTATCTCTACCTACTTACCTGACTCTAGTCTAATGTGCCCCCATCATCCAGCATACCACACTTCTTCTCCTTCAATGCCCTCTTAGCCTAACCTCTGCCCTGTAGTCTGACTACCTAATCTACCACTCCCCTTCCTTTCTCCCTCTTCTAATTTGTACTGTTCATTTCCTCCTGCTGCATTCTGTTTCCACTCAGTACCTTCCTTCCCTGCTTAGATATTGACCTGTTTATGGAAAGATTGGCATATGTCTTTGTACAAGTGGTCCTGCACCAGTTGTCTGCCGATCTTTTCATACCTGCTTTCCTGTCAGCTATTAATCCTGTTCTCCTTGCTGCCTGCTTCATCTGTTCTACCACAGCTCCCTTGTGTATCTCTCTGTGCTTACATTCATTCTGCTTTGTGCTTAATTTAATATCTCTTAACTGTCATATATCTAGCTTATCAGTATACTGCCTTGCTCTGCCCCATATAGGTTCATAGGCTCCTAGGCTAATGACCACTACAGCCCTTATAAGCCTAGCCATATAACCCAAATGTGACCCACACATTTGATTTATATTGCGGTGATTTACTGACTGCCTCTGTCCATCAGAGACAGGATTCAGACCAGGGGTCAATTTCTGTTTACTCATTCATTTGGCCAAGTTGAGCTAAAATAAGGTTAGGGAAGAACTCTGCTTCACATAGATGGGGAGCCTGTTCCAGAGAATGGGAATTCTCAGGGAAACATATTTGTCTGTACAACATGTCCTATTTATGTTGCAAGCAAAATGTAGGTCTTTTGGTCTAATAGTTCTGATGTTGTTTGTTTTGTGCAAAAACAGTCATCAAAACAGGGTTCAGGGATGCCTTGATTGCCATGCAAAGATCATCTCTCAGAACTCTATATGATACTGAGTAAAGAGACAGGACTTTGAGGCGATCAGCACAGGACATTGTATTTACTGCCTATATACTTTTTAAGGAACCTGTAGCTGCATGCATCTGGTCAGGTACCTGTTGAAGGGGGGCATTATACTCTATGATGGATCTGATGAGGGCAGAGTTCAGTGGTACAATGACCTATCTGGACCTAAATTCCATGCACTTACTTCTAAGCTGAGCAACATAGAAGGATTTTCTGACTCCCTTCGACACATGTTGGTTAAAGACTAGGTTACTATGTACAAGATCCCAGATCTCTAGTAAATCAACTTTTAGGGGTGTTTTATTGATGATGTAGTTACCTGGGTTGTCTGACTTCCCATAAGGTACTATAATACATTTCATGGTATTGAGTTTTAAGCCATGGCTTTGGCACCAAGCTTCTGTTTATGTTAGATCTTCCTTAGGGTGTTTCTGTTTGGGGGGGGGGGATCAATGACTGCTCCCAGTTTGCATTCATCTGCAAACTTGGTCAGACAGAAACCTTTGAGATTGGCTTTGACCTCTGAGAAGTAGATGCCAAAGAAGATTTAGCCCAGAACACAGCCTACAGGGACTCCACTGGTGACCAGTCACATTGTGGAGATGGCTTCACCATTTCTAATCTCTGGAGTCTTATCCATGAGCCCACCAGCTATCCAGCATGTTATAAAGGGGTTTATGCTTAGTTCCATATGTTTGTTGACAATGCATGAGTGGGGCATTATAGCAAATGCTTTAGCCAGATGTAGGTAGGAAGTATACACTACTTTCCCCTCATTTGTTGTATTAGTGACCTTTTCAAAAAAGTCCACCAGGTTCAGTAAGCATGACTATCCTTTGACAGAACAAACTGGGACAGAGCCAGTGTCTGGAGGTCTCCTATGTCCTTGTTAATAATTTCCATGATAATTCTTTCCACGGCTTTGCAAATAAGACTAGTCAAACTAATGGGCCTCTAGTATCCAGGGTGTGTTGAAGGTCATTCTTTATGAAGGGGGATGACCATTGCAGTCCTCCATTCTTGTGGCACAAAGTCTGTTTTAAGACTATAGTTAAATAGTGACTCCAGGATTCCCAATAAGTCATGTTTTAGACTGTTCAGGAGGAATCCTGTGATGTTATTGGGGTCCAGTGAGGCTGTGTTTTTGGCTTAAGTGAGTGCAGCCAGTACATGCTCCTTAATTATAGTTGGAGGGGTTATGTTTTAGGACATTTCCTAAGATGGTTGGGGATGGGGGCATAAAGTTAAAAATGAATCTGACAGGTTAGTTATATTGCCAGGCTCAGTGAATGTGGCACCATAAACCACCAGTGCAATACTGTGTGTTGCCCTTGATATTTCTGACACAGCTGAGAAGTTCACCTGGGAGCTATCTTAACTTCAAAGTTGGCTTTGTTTGACTTAATTAGTCCTTTCTGCTGCCTATTTTGTTTGCTGAAGGAGTTTTTATCTTTATAGGAATTATCTTTCCTGATTTTTGCAATATTTATTTTTCCTTCTGATGTACATCATGTTTAATTTGGGATGTCACCAGGCAGCCTGTTTCTTGGGCTAATTCTGGGCTTATATCTGCTAAGTACAACAGCTTCTATGCAGCTATTGACATTTCTGCACAGAATTTCTGAGAGCAATTCAGTGTATGATGCTGTGTTCTCAGGGTTTGGAGGGCAATGGATTTTGAAACAAAAATCACTTAATAAAAGGTAGTTGGCTTGGAATAGTTCTTAAATGTTACAGAGTTGATTTTGATTTTGAAGGAGACAGCTTTATTGCCAGACCTTACCAGGGAGGGCAAGACATTGTTTTTTTTTATTTTGGACATGGGTGGGGGTTGCAGCCATCTCCCATATTTGACTATGAAGTCTAGGATGTTAGAGGCTCTACTTGGCATATTTACTGTTTGGTCAAGAATGTTTGTATTTATGAAATCCAGGAGTCTCTGTGCCTGTAGATTTGAGTCCACTTAAAAGTTCTAGTTTAAGTCACCCATGACTTGGGGTTAGGTTGGATGATAAATGTCTCCAGTAGATCTAAGTATGCATTGTAAGCTTCTTGAGACATGGAGGGTGACCTGCATCTGGCTATGATATGGTACAGAAGGTAACCATTTGAAATGTTGGGACCTCCTAAAGCTAGTTATGAAACATAGAGACTTGATGGCCGAAAAAATGGACTTGTAAATACTAAGTCATAGATGACCATTTCCCAGAATGTTCCCCTTTCTGCAATCTTGGAGTTGATATATATATAAATTTGCGAGGTGTAGAGGGCTTGCCCCCTCCAAAAAAGAAGTTTAAAGGAGAAGAGTGATAGCTGAGATTCATTCTTTTCCTGCATTTTCTGTCTTTTTTTTTTTCAGCTTGTTAGCACTCCGCATTTCTGCACAAGGAGGAACTCCAGCACATCATCCTGTTTGACCAACCTTGAGGTATGCTTGTTATTGATCTATATTGAGACATCTCCACCTTTAGCCCTTGTCTGTGGAACTACTGGACTAAAAGTGTGGAAGGTACTGAATTCTTGCATTGCCTGGGTACACTCTGACACTTGTTGATAAATTAAATGTACTGATATTATTTTCAGAGTAAGCTAAACAAAACAGTAAGAAAATCCATGCTTTATAGGGAGTGCCTTTGCTGAAGGTTGGGCATCGGGCTGGCAACTCGGCACCAAAAAAATCTACTGTCAAACATTAGCGGACCGGAGTTCCGCTGTGTCGACCCCTAACCGGGAAAAGCAGAAAAGACAAACAAACAATTGCAGATAAGGTTTCTAAAAGTGATTATTATCATGGAAATATAAGAAGAATTGATTGATTTGTTTTTAATGTCTGAAAAATAATCTTTTAACAGCCATTTAAGATTATTACTTAGTATTTTATAATGGTGTGAATTTGTCAGGTGATTAGATTTTAACCAAATCTGTTCTCATATCTCTTTCCATTTGGCTTTATAATTATTATTTAACTAAAAAGATATTGGCTTTATGACTGATGACAGACAATTTAATTCTAAGTATGGCAAACCAATGCCACCCAAAGATGAATCTTTTATGTGATGATTCAAAGGTAACCTAGGTTTTTTGGGAAACCAAAGAAATCTCAGAATTAAGGAATTAAAGTCTTTTATGCTATTTTTATGGGGATGAAGAGATAGAGATTGCATTATATATAAAAATATTGATAGTATAATTGTTTTACTTAAGGAAATGCTCTCTTCCATAGTAAAAAAACTTGTTACATTTATTAATAAGATTAGAACTTAAAGTATTATTATAGTTGAAAGTTATATTTTTAATATTATATGTTAAGGTTATCTCTAAATAGTTATTTTTCTTATCTTCTATAGTATACTTAGAAAATCTGTCATCCATTTTATAAGTATTGAAATTTATAGATATGATTTTTGTTTTGTTTTCATTAAAGCTAATTCCTGATTTCTTCTGGAAGAGTTCTATTGCATTCAATACAGCAACGAGAAAAAGATTACTGTCATTCAGGGTCAAAAGAATATCCTCTGCAAACAGCTGAATTTTGGAATTTAAATTATTATTTATCTGAATGCCTTTGATAACTAAATTTGATCTTATATAATTTGCAAATGGTTCCATAATTAAAGTAAAAAGCAATGATGACAGAGGACATTCCTGTTTAGTTCCTTTGAAAATCATAACTGACTCTGAAGTGTATGAATCTATTTTTATGTAAGCAAAATAATTTTCATAAAGAAAGTTAATAAGTTGTAAGAAATTATTTGAAAAATTACATTCCACTAAAACTAATAAAAGGTACTTCCAAATAAATGAGTCAAAAGCTCTATTAATATCTAAACTTACTAATGTTAACTTATCTTTTGTGTTGTTAGCATAATCTATTATTGTTAGTATTCTTTTAATATTACCATAGGAATTCCTATTTATTTTGAAACTAGTTTGGTCATTATTTACCAGAAATGGTAGAAATTGCTGTATTCTGCGAGTATGAATAGTCATAAATATTTTATAATCTATATTTAATAGTGAGATTGGCTTATATGAAGAACATTATGTAGGGTCTTTGTCAACTTTTAAAACTGAGGATATAAGAGTGTATTTTCAAGACGGTAAAACTTTTGTGAGATCTTTTACTATTGAGAAAATGTTGAGCAAAATACTCAAAGTATCTTTTGGCATTAGTTTATAAAGTTCAGGTATTATGCCATCATTACCTGGAGCTTTATTAGGCTTTAATTTATTAATTTGAGCTTTAAGCTCAGACATTAAAATGGGCCTATCAATTAATTTGATCTGGTCTTCAGATAATTTATGTTTAGTATGATTTTAATAACCTCTTATGTGTCCATTGCAGGATTATACAGATTAATTTTTATTAAAGTGAGTTCTAAATACTCTTAGTATGTCCTCTATTTCAGTAACCTTTTTACCATTGGAAAATATAACTCTTTGATATAGTTAGATTTAATAAGAATTTTTGTTCTAGTAGCTAACTTATACATGGACTTAGGATTTATAGAGTAGTTACTTATTTTAGTCTTTTCTAAATTAATCATAGGTTTATGATTTAAAATGTCTAAATATTTATTAAGTTGCTAATTTCTCTTGTCAAGCTATTGTTCCCTTTTTGAATATCAAATTTAAAATTTCCTTGTCCCACTGCTTTTCCTTTAGAGCATACCAACTCATAACTTTACCAAATAAATGTGCTTTTAGAGCATACCATAAATATATCTCTGAGATGTCATCTGTCTAATTGATTTCAATAAAGGTCTGAATTTCTTTATTAAAGAATTCTTTGAAATACTGCATATTGGTTTTAGAAGCAGGTATCCTTTTAATGGAAATATTGTTATTAAACTTTAGCATAATTTCAAAAGTGATGGCCTTGTGGTTTGAAAGCCTAGAGGAGAATACTTTAATCTTACCTAGTCTAGTAGTTAAATTGTTTGAAACATATACTGTATCCATTCTTGATTGTGATCTATGTCTGTGTGAGAAATGGGTAAAAAATGATTCTGAGTCAGAACATTCATTAATATCTTTAATATGAAATACATCTATAAATTCTATTAATGCTTTTATTGAAGCAGATGTCCTTCAGTTACTAGTAGTATTAAATTTTTCACTGTGTAATATACAGTAAAATCACCCAACAATATAATACTTCCTTTTGAGATTTGAGTAATCTGTTATAATTGATGCTTAACGATTTTAACTTCTGTTGCAGGGATCCAATACATATTAATAAGTGTATAATTTTCTTTTGATTTCTGAAGTTACTGAACAAATCAATCCCTTGTCATCATTATATGTACTTAGGATTTTAGTTGTAGGTATCGAATTCAGGTCTATATTATAACAATGAATGATCAAATGATCGAACGTTGTTATATCGAACTCAAAAGTTCGAATTCACAAGACATCGGA
>NC_056731.1:437124144-437146644 GCF_019279795.1 Protopterus annectens
AGTGTGGACACACTTTTCTAGAATTTTGGAAAGGGGGGAATAGTATAGCAATGGGATGATAGTTGGATGGGTCAATGGAGTTTCCTCCTTTGTGAAGAGGGATTGTGTAGAAGGATTTCCATATATCTGGGACAAGAGAGGGGTGTTTGCTTGTAAGAGGTGGTGATGAGTGGTCCATGGTTGGGGTGGATGTCACCATCCAGGAGTAATACATCAATGAAATCATTCAGTAAGAAGAGTAGGCCAAGTGTACATGGAGTTTAAATAATGGTTGTTAAGTTACTCAATAAAGTACATTCATTATACAAAATGTACAATAAAATTAATCTCAGGCATATAGTCCCCCTTTGAAAAAATATTGCAGGAAACAGAATACCTGACAGTGGTATGATGTATATTAAAAAGATTTCAAAGCTGAAATACATACATTTCAGAGTATGAAAAGATCAGACCTGAGCCATTCACTCATGTATTTGTCAAAGGATTTATTGAAAGGATTCAGAATCCAATAAACTTTTAAACTATTTATGCTTACCATAATCTCAGTAGCATTCAACATCTTTGTACATTTATTAGTCAGGTAAAATGGAGTCTTTAAGTTTGTTCAGTACTCCTACCTTTCACCCTTTCACATTGAGTGTCTGAGCCTTCCACTGCCCATCTGATTGACAGTTGATATCTCTTCCCCTTCACACTAAAATGTACAAGAAGGCTCCCAACCTTGATGGGAACCCCCACTAAATTCAAACAACACAAAAAGAAAATGAACAAGCTTCAAAGCAACAAAGTAAGTGCATGAGTTCATGATACTTGAATTTAAAAGAACCTATGTTTGTGGCATTTTGGCTAGTCTAAACTGTCTTTATTTATTTATTTATTTATTTTCTTAAAAAAGAGCTGTAACCTACCAAAACACCCACCTCCACTCTCCATTTCCTTCCTATTTATGGCACCACACCAGACACCTTACCACTAAAACCCAAGGCAAAAAAACGTATAAGAGAGAAAGGAGAGATGAAGAATAAGAAAGGAAAAAAAAAAAAAAAAAAAACAGCACCATTCACAAGCATCAGATTCACCACATAATCATCTGATAGGTAAACAAGAACATCCATAGATAGAAGGAGCCGTCCAGGAGGTCAGACAACTAAAGCACCACACCCAAAAGTCTAAAATAAAATGCACCATAGGTACAATCAGTTAACAAGTCCAACCACTATAGAAAGAGTTAAAGAATCAATAGCTGATACACATCACTGTATTTAACTTTCCTATACCCCAGTCAAAACACCAGTAAATGCATTGTAACTGGCATGCATCTCAAACTTGAAACATAGACACTCATATGTTAAATATAATGGGAGCAAGCTAAGCTAACTAAAATCATTCTATGATTATTTATTAGAATGAAATTAATGTAATAACTTTATAAAGGGAGACATAAAAGGAAACTTCAATGTAAAGACAGTATTGATAAAATAATAGCAATGAGAGAATTAATAGTTCTATATTTATTTAACTAAAATATATATGCAATAGTTACATAAAGTTACAAATTAATCAATGAGGTTAAATATTAAATTAAAGTAAAAAAACTTATTTACCTTAAAGAAGAGTGCATCCAAGTTTCTGTCTTTTCTTTTTAAAATATTTCAAGGAAATGGGTAAACTTTATCAGGTGAAAATAGAAATATATTTGTATATTAGGGTTGAATAATATTATGCAAATTAATTAAGAGTTATTTTTCCTTTAGTTACTTTTTCTTTTTACTAATTTTCCATCCATTTTACTCTGCTTGTCTTTTTAAGGAGCTGTTGTTCTGATCCATTCCTTCAAGTTTCTTTAGTATTTTATTGGTTTTCATGAATGTCTTACCAGTGTCCAAATCTTCAAATGATTTGGTTTTATCTGGAAGAAATATTTGAAAATAGCAAGTGAACTTTATTCTGTCTTTTCTTAAGTTCTTTCATTAAAGGTAAAAATCATTTTCTCTTAGACATCACAGCAAAAGAGTAATCATTGCCAAACCTTATTATTTTGCCTTCTATCTTGATAGGACATTTGGACCAAGCTGTTTCAAGGATTAATTATTTTTAAAGAGATGAAAAAAATCTAACAACAGTAGATCTCAGTGAAGGATTATTTTTTGATGAAGATGTAACCAAAGATCTGTGTGCTCCTTCTATACCATATGACATAACTTCAGGCAGTTCTAAAATCTTAGGGGGCCAAGATGTTAGAAAGTTTGCCATACTTTCTCCTTTTATTTTTTCAGGCAAACCAAAAATATGAATGTTGTTTCTCTGAGACTTGTTTTCCAGATCATCTATTTTATTTAACAGGAGAGTATTTTGCTTCATCTGCATGTCCTCCCTGAGGTCTCGTGGGTTTCCTCCGGGTGCTCCGGTTTCCTCTCACATCCCAAAGACATGCTGTAGGTGGATTGGATACTCTAATTTGGCCCTAGGTATGAGTGCGTGCATGTGTGCGCCTTCTGTGGAAGGTTGGACGCCGGGCTGGCAACTCGACACTGTAAAAACTCCACTGCTAATCATGAGCGGACAGGTGATCCACTGTGGCAACCCCTAACTGGGAAAAGCCGAAAGAAGAAGAAAAGTATTTTGCTTCAGTAGGAATTTAATATTGTTTTCATCTTCAGATAAACTTTCCATGTCATTTAAGGCATCTTCTATTCCAGATATTTGACATTTCTGTTGTTCTAAAGTCTCATGTATTTGTTCCATCTGTTTTTTAAATAAGATTTATTGAAATAATTTCTGAAACATACAGTTATTATGAAAACAATGAACACATTTTATGATGAAATACATAAAAACAAAGGTTTTGATATAAAAGATCAAAGAAAACAATTAACTATATACAATGATGTTCACAGTACTTTTAACAAATAATACAAGTTAAAACAAATTAATAAGGACTTATTAATACTTTTAACTTATTCATTTTCTAGTAAGTCAGTTATGTTCTGCCATTGGTTATATATTGCTGTATTCCTAGAAGATCTAGATTTATTTGTCATCAATTCTAATTTGGATACTTCCAAGAGAAGATCTTTAAAATTTTGAAAAGAGGGAATTTGTGAAGACTTCCACTTTCTCGTGATTTCTTTCCTGGCAATAGACAGCACAGACCAAAAAAGTGAATATTTGCTTGATTTTACACAAGATGGAATTGAGGTGTTAAATAAAACCAGTGATTTTGTAAGTAAAAAAATGTTCAGTGAATATTGCTAGTAAGAAATTCATATATTCCCAAAATGTTTGCATGTGTAGACAATCATAAAATACATGTGCCCATTCAGCATTCTGTACCTTCATACATCTCCAACAAAGTATATTTTCTTTAAACATCTTATTTATGTTATATGGAGTGATGAAAGATCTATTTAAACATCTCCAGGTAAATATTCTCCATTTAAGTGATGAAGTAGTTTTACCAGCTGACTGAAGAATGTTTGATTTATCTTTATCTGAAGGATTACAATTATTAATATCAGAGAAAAATTTCCAATAATTATCTGGGAATATATCCAAGTCTGATTTAATAACTATATATATATATATATATATATATATATATATATATATATATATATATATAAAGCAAGGTAATTTTGATTGTATTATTCTGCTGAGTAAAGATGATCAGATACCGAATGAATTTGGGAATTAAATGTTCAACTGAAGAAGGTATTAACTCAAGTTTATTTTTGATATAATTTCTAGCTTCTTGCAGATCAAGCCATAGTGTTGTGTCAAGGTCATTTTCTTCCATTAAAGTATTAATGGATTGCAATTCATTGTTTTTCAACATTTGGTGCCAATAAATCAGATGTTTTTGATTAAATATTGACATTTTATAAAAATTTGTAGAGAAGATGACTCCTTGTGTATATGCTATGGGGAAGATAAGGAATAACCAACTCTCATATAATTTAAATCTAAGGATAACATTTTTAAAGGATTTTAAAATTATCATAATATAATTTGATTTAATATTCAGGTAGGACAGAAAGAAAATAATTCCTTTAGCATCCATATGAATGTATTATTTACTAAATTTACCTTAAACAAGTCATTATTATTACTTGAGTTTTGAGATGAGCAAAGATTTCTTTCCATTTTGCTGAATATTTGCTATCTATAAGGTACAATATGTTTTTTAATACTGAGGAAACTGAATATATTTCTAAATTTGGTACTGCAACACCTCCATTATCCCAATTGAACATATGATATGATAAAGAGATCATGGGCTTAATTGTATTGTTGTTGTGTCTTTTGGCTTATCCCAGTTAGGGGTTGCCACAGCAGAACTTCGGTCCGCTAATGTTTGGTAATGGATTTTTACGTGCCGAGTTACCAGCCCTGACGCACAGCCTTCAACGAAGGCACGCCCATTCACGCATGCCTCCCACAGAAGACGCTCTAGCTGAGAATTGAACAGGACAATGTCTTGCTGTGAGGTGACAATGCTACCTCAGCACCACTACCGCGGGTCTGGGCTTAATTGGGTACCAAAGAAAATTTTTAATCATAGTATTACATTTTTAAATTATTGAATAAGGTGGAGGAATAGAAATAGATTGAATTATGTATAAAATGTTAGTAGTAATATCATTTTTATAACTGATAATTTCTCTTCTATTGAGAATTTTATTTTAGACCATTTGTGTATTAGGTTACCTATCTCTGATATACTTTTATCGAAGTTCAGTTTTTGGATTTCTTTTATATTATTAGTAATAATTATACCGAGGTGCTTTATGTGTTGGGATTGTGGTATATATTTTTCAAATTCATTTTTAATATTATATTTTTTGATCCAGATAACAAGATTTGTGTTTTATTATGATTAAATTTGAGACCTGAGTTTTTTTGGAAGAAATCTATATCATTAAATAATTCCTGTAAGGTTGGATTCTTACCACCCAATGTTATCAGTATGTCATCTGCAAACATTTGGATCTTTGAAGTTATATTTAGGCTCACACCAAACCCTTTAATATTACTGTTATCTCTGATCAAATTTGCACAAGGCGCCATAACTAAAGTAAATAAAAGAGGGGATAATGGACATCCTTGTTTAGTTCCTTTTGTAATAGGTATAAACTGAGAAATACTAGAACCAATTTTAACATAAGCTTGAGATCCGTTATATAAATGGGTAATACGATTTATAAAGTTATTTGAAAAGTTGAGTTCCTTTAGAAGAATAAATAGGTAATCCCAATTAACTGTGTCAAAAGCACAATTTATATCTAAACTAACTATAGTTAGATTCTTTTTTTAAGTGATTCCATTAAGGTTATTATTCTTTTAATGTTATCATATGATGTTTTCTTTATTATGAAACCTGTTTGGTCCTCATCTACTAAGTTAGGAAGAAAATTTTTAAGCCTCTTTGCTTATATATAGCCATAAACATTTTATAGTCTGTATTTAATAAAGATATAGATCTATATGAATTACATTTTTAGGGTCTTTTTCAGGCTTTAAAATAGGAGAAATAAATGTATATTTCCATGATGGAGGGAAGGTATTTTCATTTTGTATGGTATTAAAGAATGAAAGTAACAATGTTATTGCTTTATTAGGTAAAATTTTGTAGATTTCTGGAATAATGCCATCATTGCCGGGTGCTTTATTTTGTTTAAGGGTATTAATTTGTTCTTGGATGTCTTTCAATGTAATTTGCCTATCTAGTAATTTCATTTGTTCTTCTGTTAATCTTTTTTGAGGTTTTATTAATAAAGTCTTGAATATCTTTCTTAGAATTTATTAGTGTAGAAGACTGATTTAGTTTAAGAAAAAAATTCTCTAAATTCAATTAATATGTTATGTATACTAGATACCATTTTATTCTTCTGTGGCGAATATATTTCTTTAATGTGATTGAATTTATTCGATCTTTTAACTTTATAGGCTAATATATTAAAAGATCTGGGATTTATTGAGAAATTAATAAATTTAAATTTCTCTAGACTAATCACAATTTTATGGTTTAGTATCTCGAGATATTTCTTATTCAAAGATTTTAATTCTTCCATTTTAGATTTTTCTTGTTGATTTTTTGTTAACTCAAGATTCAAAATATCAAGCTTAGTTTGTATCTCTTTTAATTCTATATCCCATGAAAGTCTTTTTTTTGTACCAATCAATTATTTTGCCATATAAGTATGCCATCAATGCACCCCAAATGAAAAGTTCAGGTGTATTATTGTTAGAATTAAATTCTACAAAACTATGAATTTCTGCTGATATGAAGGTGTTAAAATCTTTTAATTTGGTGATGTATGCTGGTATCCATTTTATCTGAACATTGGGCTGTGAATAAATATATATCAAAGGTTATAGGACTGTGATCAGAAAAGGGACATGCAATAACTTTTACATTATGTAAACAATCTACTAAACTATTAGAGATAAAAACTCTGTCTATTCTTGAGTATATGTTATGCCTATGTGAGAAAAAGTATAGAATAATGATTTTGGATCAGAGCAATTATTATTATCTTTCAATAAAAAGGAATTAGAAAACTCTTTTAGTAATCTGGCTGAACCCAAAACTCTTCTCTTACCTTTAGAAGTAGAGTCTGAGCTATCAAAATTGCAATTAAAATTGCCAGCTAAAATAATATTGCCTTTAGAAAACTGGATAATATGATCTATATGTTGCTGTGCTGAATTCTGTCCAAAGCCAGGAATCCAGTACATATTCATTAGAGTGAATATTAAGTTATTAAACTCTATGACAATAGAAGCTAACATACCTTTATTATCTTTGTAAGAGTCTATTATTTTAGGTTGAGGTAATTTATTATTCCAAAGTATTGCAACACCTCTTTTTGTGAGAGTGTTCAGAATTAACAAGGATTGAAAAATACTTAGATTCTAATTTAGAAATGTCATCCTCTATCAAATGCGTTTCTTGCAGAAAGATTAATTGTGAGTTATGTAACTGGAGATATTGATTCAAAGACCTTCTCTTGTTGGGGTTATTTAGACCATTTATGTTAAGAGAAATGCAATGTAAGATTGTCATGTTGCAAATTTTTTAAGTTACAATACATGTTTGTTTAAACTTTTATTAATTTTTGGTCTATGAGATGGTACTAGAAAGATTAATGGAATACAGAAATGTATAGTGTGTGAAGTATAGAAAGGAGATTTAAAGTTAAAAATATTTAAATAACATTCTATTATACATGTTTTAGTGAACATCAGAAACAATATTATCAAAAAGTTATAACAAAATCTTCCAACAATGAAACCCTCTAAAACCCACCTGGAGTTATAAACTCCTAATCTGAGTGACATTAATCACTCAAATTAATAAACCAACTAGCAGCACGTTTCTATCAAGCTCCAACTAAATATGAACTATTTCATAATTAAAAATATGGCTAATAAATAGGAATGTCAATGTTATTAAAAAAAGTGAACTCGTCTTACACTTTATGTTAAATTAACTAATAAGTTAACTAGTAATAAATTGCAACAATGAATAACATATATAGATGCTAAATGTATAGTATCATAGTTAGCTATAAAATTAGGAATGTACCTTTTTTTATCAGGACTAAATCTGTGAATCAATAGACAGTAAATTATAATAGAACTAGTATAGGAATTATAGCAAAAATTATCTATATACAGTTAGACTATACAATAAGACTAAAACTTACTTCTATAGAACTGTTAACCTGGAGAATATGTGCACAACTCATTTAATTAACATATTTTTGTAACCTTTAACACCAGTATTGTTTAAAATCAGCAGAAAAAATATAAACAAATTGCATAAATAACATCTGCAAAAGACATATTCAATTTACTTAGGTTTAGTAAATCAATATGAATATTCTGATGTCACATTTCCTAGTATAGTCTAGAATTTATTCAAAGAGACTACAGTCATCACAATCAACAGAAGATTGAAAAATAGAAAATAAGTCACTAGGGAGATGAAAATGGCCCAAAATTATATAAAAAAGCTGGCAGATAATGCATTAGCCAAAAAAATTATTCATAAGCCTAGTGACTTGTAAATATGTTATCATAAGGCTAAAACATCTAATCAGTAGCAAGACACATTTATGTTATAAAACTGCTGCCCTACACTTGGCTTATACAATTCTAATAATGATTCAGCTAATAGAAGGGTTAAGAGATTCTCTGCATCCATAATCTTGGCATTCAGTAACTTATGATGTATTCTTGTGTACAACTATGTATATGTAGAGAAATTACAATCTATGCTCTAATATGAATGCAGTAACAATGAGAGATTAGTCTGAATATAAAGCAATAGCTGTCTTGGATATGTACTCATTAAACAGAGTCCATAAATAGATTTTGGAAACCACATTCTGCCCTCATCCCCAATCAAGGAAACCACAGTGAAAAACTATTCAAAAGCAAACTTCAAGTTACTTAAGACTGAGGTGGAAAGGTTCACAGCCCCCACGCCAATGGACGATGCTGTCCAAGCTGCTGAAACCTATAGAAAGGCACTCTATGAACATCTGCAGGAATGCATGGATTGTGCTATCCCAAGTAAAACCAAGACTCACTCCTCCAAGAAAAGTAAACCAGTTTGGTGGACCCCTGCCATAAACAGGCTCTACAATAGAAGGAGGAAACTAGTACAGATAAGAGCAAAATCCTTAGAAGGAAAGACATCCCTGATCAGTATCAGCAAGAAACTAAGATCCCTCATTAAATCAACCAAGGCTAGCTTCGAAAGAAAAATTGCCAAGAACTCCAAAGATAACCACAAAGCGTTCTTTAGCTATGTCAAGAACCTAAGTGGAAACTCTCAGATCTGCTCTGAGTTGGTGCAGAATGGCACAAAATACACTGAATAGACTGATATTGCCAACATTTTGGCAGACAGGTTTAGTGCAAACTTCACACCCCTCTCATCCCCTAAAGGGCCCATAACCATACCAGAAGAATGTAAGGCCCCAGCAATCACCGATACACAGGTTAAAACAGCCCTATCCAAAGCCAAAAACACAGCCTCAATGGGACCGGACGGTGTCCCAGGCTGCATACTACAAGAGCTCCAAAATGAACTAACCTCCCACCTAAACACACTATTCAAATTCAGCCTCTCTACAGGCTGCATACCCACAGAGTGGTGCACAGCAACAGTTATCCCACGCCACAAAGGTAGCGCCATAAAGGACCCCAGGAACTATCGCCCTATAAGCCTGACTAGCCTGGCCTGCAAGGCTATGGAGTGCATCATCATGGAACTCATTAACATAGACATTGGGAACCTCCAGACTTTGGACCCCACCCAGTTTGGCTTTGTTAAGGGCAGATCATGCCTCCTAAACCTGGTGGTCTTCTTTGAGACAGTTACCAAGGCATTAGATGAGGGTAAGGAGGTGCACACAGCCTACCTAGACCTTGCAAAGGCTTTCAACACCATTCCCCATTCTATTATTATAGACAAGCTCACCAACCTGAACATTACGCCCTACGTCACGAGATGGGTTGCAAATTGGCTCATGGACAGAACCCACATGGTGAGAGTTGCAGACTCTAGGTCCAACTCGAAACTAGTTCAAGTGGCATCCCCCAGGGCTCAGTCCTAGGACCCCTCCTGTTCAGTATATACTTCTTAGAGGTACAGGCAAGCACAGGAGGACTTTGGCTGACCAAGTTCACAGACGACTACAAACTAGGGGCCATAACTGATTCTCTGGCTGTTACAGACACCCTCTACAAGGGTTTCATTGAGACAGATACCTGGTGTCCAAATCATGGCCTCAAGCTGAATGCTAAAAAGTGCATAGTCATCCCCTTTGGAAAAAACAAAGTACCCGCAAACTACCACATAGGTGGTAGTCCCCTAAATACAGAAAAAGTAATAAGGGATCTGGGGACCCAAGTAGATAGTAATCCCTCCTTTGATAATCATATTGCCAAGGTGGTTAGAAAATCATTCTATGTTGCCCACCTAATCTCAAAAGGGTTTGCATCCAGAATAAAGGATGTTATTGTGCCTCTCTACTCATCACTTATTAAACCCATTATAGAATACAACGCCCCATTTGAGATGTGCCTTACAAGACACCTGCAACAGCTGGAAAGACCACAGAAGTACCTCACCAAGAGGATTACTGATCTCAAACAGATGACCTATGCAGCCTGACTAAAGAAACTCCTGCTGTACTCGGTTGCATACTGCTTACTCAGAGGTGATCTCTGCCTGAAATACAAGGCCATGTCCAACCCAGACTTGATGGATATGCTCCACCTAAAAAAAAACAAATCCCTGAGAGCCACATGCTCTAGGGATATAAACCTTACCACAACGTTAAATAGGACGTGCTGGAGAGATAGATTTCTGACCCAGAGACTCCCCATGCTTTGGAACAAAATTTCAATATACATCAGGCAGAGCCCCTCACTAGCACTCTTCAAGAGAAAGCTTGACAGGTGGATGGGAAACAGAAAATGTACATGAGGATCATTGCAGTGGCTCTGCTGGACAGAGGTGCAGGTAACTAATGGTTCTGCTGGTCAGAGTCACAGGGAACTAATCTAAGGGGGTGGCGAAAGCCAACACACTCTGGCTAGGCTTATAAATGCCCTTGGGCAGATAGCCTAGTACTTACCTATGAACCTATTAAGAAGCAAGAAAAAAGAGGAAATGTCTAACTGTATGGGCAGTGAGAACTATTGGAAACAGTCAGAGCACTTTTCAAAGCACAATGTGCAAAACAGACTCCCCCACAAACCTCTCCAGTCAGCTCATAGATTCATAGATTCATAAATTAGTACTAGGCTAACTGCCCTTGCGAGCCATTTTAAGCCTAGCCAATTATCCCCTGTGAGATTCAAACCCTGTACCTTGTGTTTGTAAGGCAAACACCTTAACCATTAGGCCACCTCATGAAGTCTAGGACATCAGCAGCACAGGACAGCCTCCGATTATCTCCAACATTTCAATCAAATTATGGCTACTATCTACCTACAGACCACCAACACTAAACCCTAGAAACTGGAGAGATATCCCAGATATCATTCATCCATCCTTGACCATGAAATAACCCAACAAAAAGGTGTTTGTTAGATGGATATGTCAGTTATCTAACAACTCCTGCATTGAGTGAGTGATAAGCTACCTAGAAGTTATTAATAAAGGGAAACATATCCCAAATGAAATCAAACAAAACCCATATAGTACGTTGCTGCAAACATTTTACTGACTGTGCCTAATCCTAGTGAATAAACTAACCCTATCTTCCTTACAAGAGCCAAACACACCCTCTGTAATGGAACTGCTGGCAACACACTTATCAAAATAGAACTGTCCATTCAAAAAAAATGCAACTGGCTACAATGATTTCCATCCCAAAATATGTGTATTAGGGAGTTCTGTTACAAAAAAAAAACAGCCCCTATCCTAAACTATCTAAGCCATGTCCAGTAAAAGCAATCAGGGACACAAAATATATTTTATTAAGAAGAATCTACTACCATATCCTTTAAACATATTGATCTGGTACTAAGAAGGACAGAGCCAAACCTCAAAACCACATCAGGCACAACTGTGAAGCATCCACAGCGATCCCACTTAGTAACATCTCAGTCATTACAAAAACATTTCAGAACTAGCTGGTGTACATGGGTGCGACAATATGCAAACACCAAGTCATTCACAGCTTACAAGAATAAAAAGAAATGCTATAAAGTTAAAACTAAGAAACGTTAAAAAAAAGAAGAAAGAAGAATGCAGTCATTATTTACATTATTTAACATATACAAATTTAATTGCAGGTGATCTAAAATGTAGCAATACATTTCAGAAATATACTAGTGATGTTTACATAGCAATAGGAATGGATTGCCAACAGTTTTACTTCTGCATTTTGCACCTATCTGTAAAATACATTTAATCATACCTTTCGACCTCCTCATACAGGGATTTTGGACTAACCAATAGTAGGGGGGAAAAAGACAAATGTCCCATATTCACGACTGAATCCAAATAGTGTTCATACAAGCTTCGAGAGTTGCTGGAATTATAAACTGTTTCTTTAAAAAAGTCTGTTGAGCTGTTAATGACGTCATGCGGCTCTAGAGGAGACAAGGATACATGAGGAACATATTGCTGCTTCATTGCAGGGGGAAAAAAAAAACTTCAAATGTTCCAGTGGGAAACTGTAAGCAATTCAAACACCACCGAAGTCTTCCAAAGATTTGAGAGCCACTCGAGACACTCCATAGGTTCATAGGTTCATAGGTAGATACTAGGCTATCTGCCCTAGGGCATTTATAAGACTAGCCAGAGTGTATTTGGCTTCCGCCTCCCTATTAGATTAGCCTACTGTGCCTCTGTAAAGTAGGTCACAGAAGGTACCCTTTTAAGATTAGTTTACTGTGCCTCTGTCTAGCAGGGACACAGGAGAGATCCCAGGGGTGAATTTGCGATTTCCCATCCACGTGTCCAAATTCCACTTGAAGAGGGTCAGCGAGGGGCTATGTCTAACATGAATTGGGATTCTATTCCAGAGTGAGGGGAGCCTCTGGGAAATGAATCTGTCCCTCCAGCATGTCCTATTTATTTTGTGCTGAGGTTTAGGTCCCTGGAGCATGTAGCTCTAAGGGACTTGGATTTTTTGAGGTGGAGCATGTCCATTAATTCTGGATTTGACATGGCTTTGTACGTTAGACATAGATCGCCTCTGAGTAGGCGGTAAGCAACTGAGTAGAGCTGGAGTTTCTTTAGTCGAGCTGCATAGGACATCTGTTTGCAGCCCATGATCCTCTTGGTGAGGTACTTTTGGGGTCTCTCCAGTTGCTGCAGGTGTCGGGTAAGGTACATCCCAAAAGGGGCATTGTATTCAATTATGGGCCTGATGATTGACGAGTAGAGAGGCACAATGACCTCTCTTGATCTAGATGCGAACCCTTTCGTGATAAGGTGGGCTATATAGAAGGTCTTTCTAACCACTTTGGCAACGTGATTATCAAAGGAGGGATTACTATGTACATTGGTCCCCAAATCTCTAATTACTTCTCCCATACTTAATGGATTACCACCTATGTGGTAATTTGTGGGCACCTTGTTTTTCCCAAAGGGGATGACTATGCACTTTTTAGCATTTAGCTTGTGGCCATGGCTCTGGCACCAAGCATCTGTCTCTGTGAGACCCTTTTGGAGGATGCTTGTGTCAGCTGGAGATTCAATTATGGCCCCCAGTTTGCAGTCATCTGCGAACTTTGTCAGCCTTAATCCCCCCGTGTTAGCCTGAACCTCAGAGAAGTATATACCGAACAAGAGAGGTCCCAGAACTGAGCCCTGTGGGACGCCACTTGTAACTGGTTTGGATTCGGACATGGCACCTGCGATTCTGACCATGTGGGTTCTATCTCTGAGCCAGTTTGCAACCCATCTTGTGATATAGGGGTTGATATTTAAGCTGGTAAGCTTATTTATGATGTCCGAGTGGGGTATTGTGTCGCAGGCTTTTGCGAGGTCCAGGTAGGCTGTGTGGACTACCTTGCTCTCATCTATGGCTTTGGTAACTGTTTCAAAGAAATCAACTAGGTTTAAGAGGCAAGATCTGCCCTTAACAAAGCCAAATTGGGTAGGGTCCAGTGTCTGGAGGCTCCCAATGTCTTTGTTTATGAGTTCCATGATAATACGCTCCATAGCTTTACAGACCAGACTAGTCAGGCTTATGGGGCAATAGTTTCCGGGGTCCATTGTGGCACCACCTTTGTGGAGTGGGACCACTGTAGCTGTACGCCATTCTTTGGGTACATATCCTGTAGTAAGGCTAAGTTTGAACAGTGACTTAATGTGTGGGTTCAGTTCTTCTTGGAGCTCATGTAAGACACAGCCTGGGACACCGTCCGGTCCCATAGATGCTGTGTTTTTTGCTTTGGAGAGGGCAGCTTTCACCTGTGCATCTGTGATGTCAGGGAGGTTACATTCAGTTGGGATAGGCGTTTGCTCCTTTGGGGGGGAAGGGGGGGAGAAGTTTGCGCTGAATCTGTCTGCCAGGATGTTGGCTATGTCTGTAGGTTCAGTATATTTTGTACCGTTATGCAACAATTCGGAGCATATCTGGGTGTTTCCACCCATGTTTCTGACATAACTAAAGAAGGCCTTGTGATTATCTTTAGAGTCTAGGGCAATTTTTCTTTCAAAACTGGCCTTTGATGATTTTATGAGGGATCGAAGTTTCTTGCTAATACTGATCAGAGATGCCTTCCCTTTTTGGAATTTTGCTCTGTCATGTAGTAGCTTCCTCCTTCTGTTGTATAGCTTGTTTATGGCCGGGGTCCACCAGACCAGTCTCCTGTTTTTGGAGGAGTGAGTCTTGGTTTTATTTGGGATAGCACGATCCATGCATTCCTGCAGGTGCTCATAGAATGCATTTGTAAAGGATTCTGCGGATTGGGCTGTATTATCTTCTGGCCCAGAAGCTTTGAAGGATTCCACCTCAGTCTTGAGAAGTGCAAAGTTGGCTTTTGAGAAATTCTTTACAGTGATTTTCTTGGCTGGGGGTGGGGACGGGATATGGATGTCCAGGGAAATTTGTTTATGGTCTGATCTTACCAATGAGGAGTTTACCTCTGGTGTGGAACATAGAGTCCCCATGTTGGTGATGACCAGGTCCAATATGTTGTTCCCTCTTGTGGGAGTGGTGACCAGTTGTTCCATTGCGTTAGAGTTTATAAATTCAAGGAACTGTTGGGTGAGGGTGTTCGGGCTTGAGTAGTTTTCCCAGTCAGTGTTTGGGTAGTTGAAGTCACCCAATAACATAGTGTTTGGAGAGACCTTCATATTCTCCAGTGTTCTCAGGAATGCCAAGTGGGGTTCCTGTAATAGGGAGGGTGTTCTGTAGCAGGCTACAAACTGAAAGGCAGTTTTGCCCACTGTTAGTTGCACATGGATGGTTTCCGATGTTTCGTGCAGTGCCACTAACCTGGAGGTGTAGGTATCTTTGATGAATATAGATACTCCCCTCCTTTTGTGCTTCGGTCCGAGTTTTGGGGCCGAAACGCATGGTATGAGTTATAACCTGGTAGTGCTGGGGTGCTCTCAGGAGCCTTGAACCAGGTTTCTGTTACTGCACAGACATCGATTTTCTCCATACTGAGGAGAGTCTCGAGTGCGTGCATCTTGAGGTTTAGACTTCTGGCATTAAGTAGCATTACCTTTAGTTTTTTTATCTTTGGGTTGTCTATGGAGGTGGATTTGTCCTTTGAGCCTTGCCTAAAAAAGGTACTATGGGGGTGGCAAGAGCCTTGGCCAGTATACGAAAGCCTAAGGGTGACAGTTGCAAGTCGTCCCCAGCGAAGCAACGTGGCTTGTCGAGCATGTCATCCCAGGCTGACAGACACTGGATCCCCTTTGAATGACACCAATACTTTAGCCAATTGTTGAAACTGATCATTTTGTCTTTATACTGTGGCATCATTCTTGGTGAGGGCAAGATGCTACTTAAGGTCAGGGACATACCAGCCTGGGCTACATGGTCAGAAAGCTCCTCTATGTCTCTTTTCATGTAGTCCAGGGAGGTACATCTCAGGTCATTCACACCAGCATGGACAATGACGGAGTCATACTTGTACTTGCTTTGGAGTGACCTGAGTGCTTGAATTATGTGGTGGATCCTGGCACCCGACAGGCAGCTTACAGTGACCTTTTCCTTGTTCAGTCTGGTGAGTGGGACATCAGTGTGCTGGACAATAGAGTCCCCTATAACAAGTGTATTTGGTGTGTTGTTTGGCCTTATGGGCTGTGACTGTGAGGCACACTGATTTTGTGAGATATGTGATTTGTGGGTATTGTTGAGGGGTGGCTATTGCTTGGATATCTGCTTAGGAGGTCTTTGCTGTTTAGGCAGATTTTTATTTACAGCCTCCGAGTATGTTTTTGTGTGTTTATGTGTTGGGTATGCAGATGCAATAGGTCTGTGTGAGACTGGATTTGTGGTGTGGATGGTTACCTTTTCCTCCTGACTGTCTGTGCCAGTCTTGGGTTGAGAGAGCTCTGCCTCCAGTTTGGCTGTGTAACTGCATCTCTCACATGTATTAGAGTTTGTTGGAAGGAGGAGAGAGTTGTCTGTGTACATAAGGCAATTGTAACATTGCCTCGAAATTCCCAGATTCACCAGCTGGACTGGAGACTAACCTTGAAATTGACCCTTGGACATACCAGATTAGTATAGGGAACTGTTTTTTTTACTGATCAGATTAGGGAAGGGAACTGATTTTTCACTTGATCAGGAAGGACCAATCGGGAGTCTAATACTTATGAGAAGTCAAGGAGGGTGTAGTGCTTTAGTTAGTGTTTCCTTATAAGAGCTGAGCAAGTGCAGAGCTTTAGAAAGAAAATAGAGTGATTACTTTGAGAGTTTGAACAGTTCTAAGGGAAAAAGTGAAGAGCAGACTTTGTGGAGCCTGGAATAGTTTAAACCTGTTTAGGCGGCGCTGCCCGACGCTGCTCAGTGCGCAAACCCACGCAAAAAGAGAGTTGTAGGGTTTTAAGAGAGAGAGAGATCAAGGAGTTTAGAATTGACCCAAAATGGCCAATAAAACTGCAGCTTCTAGGTAGTAACCACTCCTCCAGGGACAGGCAAGCTATTCAGTGTTAACCACTCCCACTGGTGAACACAGAGACTTTGCTTTAGCCCAAGCAAGCACTGGCCTTCTAGAAACTTCCAAACAGTTCAGAACAGCAAATCTGTAACTGAACTTTCTTAACTTTCAGAAAGTGGGAAAAAAGCAAGATTTTTTTGTTTTTTTTTCTTTTTGTTGTAGTTTAAAGGTAGCAGAGATACACAAGCAGCAAAATAATCACAACAGTGCAAAATCAGGTAAAATGCAGTTTTTAGAGAAAAAAAATGATTTTAAAATAAGTGTAACACAGGAAATGCAGTAAACAGGCTCTAGATGTGTTCCAAGTACTGTTACTGTTACAGATATAAACTTTAGCAAGCCGGAAAATGCCAAAAGTAGTGCAAAGCAGTAAAACTTAACAAAAAATCAGAAGAAAATACTTAAAATCACAAAAGTGGCTCCTTTTCTCCTTTCAGCGTTTTCTCCTATTGGTAGGTGCTTCAGCAACAACTAGCAAGCCTGAAAAGACACCAAAACCACAAGGCAGTCTGGTTTTAAGAGAGAGAGAGAGAGATCAAGGAGTTTAGAATTGACCCAAAATGGCCAATAAAACTACAGCTTCTAGGTAGTAACCACTCCTCCAGGGACAGCAATAGTCAAAACCCTTGTTACAAGTGAAAACAGAAAAAAAAAAAAAATTCCCGGGTCTATTATAACTCTGGGTCTGTTACTACTCCAAGCCCAGAACCAACAAAACACTATGAAATAGATACAGCAACAGACACAAGGATATCCCATGAAGCCACCAGCACTAATCACCCATTTAAAAAAACAATATAAGCCTAAGGATAGAAAAGAATCCACATCCCAATACAACAACAAATGTATGTAGCCAGTGACTCCAAACAGAGATAAGCAGCTAATCAAAATCACAATTGGGAAATCATATGAAAAAGCACTAACAACATATCAACCACATATTCCCTACAGCCATAAGATGTATAACAAAAATCATACATTATACAAATAAGAAAAGAGACTAAGGCAAAAGCAAATCTGAATACGTTTATATATACAATGTATTAACAAAATAAAGGAGGAAAAACAGCAACAAAAATACCAGCCATGCAACCAAAGTAATAAACAGCTTCTTAATGTCAACAATGAATATAATATTCAACTAATGCAGTTAAAATATTCAAAAAATAACCAAGTAAATGAGAATAATCAGACTTTTTTTTCATTTTTTAACAGAATAGAGTATTTATAAAGTATATTTATATGAGGAATATATTGTATATTTTAAATTATCTAAGACAAGAGAAACTAAAAATACTAATAAGGATATAGGTTAAAACAAAGAACTGCTAACTATTGAGAGAAACTAATTAGCTAGTCAATGAATAACATAAGCCTAAAATATACAATAAAAAGAGTAAAACAACACTCACCTCTTGAACCATTTTCATATTCCTAGACTTCTGGGTCATAAAAAATCATATGTAAGTAAGAAACAAAAAATCTATATTTAAAAAAAATATATATTTTAAGTTTCTTCTTGTGGTCAACTGTTTTCCAGGCACCATTTTCAGCAATTATTTTAAGGCTTGAACTAGCCCAGTCCATTTCATCTATTTTTTCCAATATTTTATTGGATTTTATGTATTTGATAGCTGCATCTAACTCATTAAATACGTTCGGACCATCTTCAAGGAAGATTTTCAACCTTGCAGGGAAAAGTAGCTGAGACTTGATTTGTGCGTTTTTTAAGTTCTTTGAGCAATGGTAAGAATTGTTTCCTTTTAGCTATGACAGCTGAAGAATAGTCATTATCAAAGCATATGATGTTATCTTTGTATTTAACTGGTGACCTCGACCAGGCAGTCTTCAACACTATTTCTTTATCATGTGTTGATAAGAATTTGACTATGACATACTTTGTAGATTTACTTTTGGAATTTTTTGATGTAGACAAGGACCTGTGGACTCTTTCTATACCAAAAAGAAAGTGCCTCAGGAAGCTATAAAATCTCAGGTATCCATGAAGTTAAAAATTTCTCCATATTATTTTTTTCAAGTTTATCTCGTAGCCCAAAGATCCTGATTTTATTTCTTCATGCTCTATTCCCTAGATCATCTATTTTTGATTGAAGCAGGGAGTTTTGCGTTAAAAGAAATTCCAGGTTATGTTCATTTTGTTGTATTCTACTATACATGCCGTTTAATGATGTTTCTATACCTGCAATTTGGTTCTTCTGTTTCTTAAGATCTTGATGTAAAGTCTCCATTTGTTGTGAAGTAGTTTCTTTAAAGTTATCAATTTTTATGTCCATTCTGTCAATTTTTGTTGATAATTCCTGTATAGTAGTTAATAGAGTTTGAAACTCCTTTTTTAATGCTGAGTCCTGATGAGAAGATTTTGTGAAGCTCATATTGACATTAGATGCCAGAAACGTTAAAATAAATTAAAAATGATATAATACTAAGTAGACTATTAAATGAAACCAAATATATAAAAAAAGCTTTTTAGTTAGTTATATTTTGAAATTCCTGTCATAAAAGATATGATAAGGCAGAGCTGAGAGAAAGTGCTGCTACTCAAGGCTCATCCTTGGCCACGCCCCCTGTTCCATCTGTTTTGAGCATTTTTCATTAAAGGTACCTAATTTGTTGTCCATTTTGTCCATTTTCAGAGAAAGTTATTATATGTTAGTAAGAACAGATTGAAGTTCTTTTTTCAAGGAGATGTCCTGTGAGTTTGTTTTTGTGTGACTCATCTCAGGATTGGAAGTGAAGAAACTTTCCAGATAAATAAACTGGAAGACAAATAACTTGTTGTAACAAAATGTTTTGATAATATACTTCAGAACAACTTTAAGTAGTTATATCCACCTAAAAAAATCAGTTAGGATGACTTAGAAATATAATTTCCTGTCAGAAATAAAAAATAAAGTAGCAGAGTAGGAGAAATCTGCTGCTAGCCTGTCAGCATCCTAGCCATGTCCCCTATTGTATTATATTCCTGATATGTAATGTTGGTTAAACTCCATTCATTAACTCAGCACTTCTGTTATGGTATGATTTATGCACTGGATTACAATATTTGTTATACTTCATTCAGTACATTAGTTAACAGTATGAGTTACATTTCTAGATATATTTTTGCTTAGTACATGCATTCTGCTGCTCACCATTATCCCTGTATCACTTACATGCTATTTCATTGTACTGATGTTTTGAAAGGGACAATTTAAACCCTTGAAGAGAATTTTGCCTTTTTATCTCAGGAAGAAGATTGTTCCATAGTGTAGGGCCTAAATTAGAAAAGGCACATTCTGCTATAACTATTTAGAATGAGGGACTATTCATGGTGATAACATTTTCTTCTTTACTTCTTAGTTGCCTGAGGGGGACTTTTCTCTTCAATGGCAGAAAGTAGCCTTCCACTGAACTTTATATAGATATATATATATATATATATATATATATATATATATATATATATATATATATATATATATATATATATATCAGTGTGCCATGACTGATCTTTCAGTGACTGGTAGTTTAATTTTTTGAGAAGGTTGCAATGATGGGTAAGAGGGTCTGCAAATAAAGAAAGTAAATGTATTTGTTTTGTGCAGTCTGTAGCCTGTGAGTATTGTAGGCAGAACGAAAGGCTAGTAATGGTAACTCATGTTCCAGTTTTGGAAGCAGTGCATTTTTACAATGAGATGTGATATTCTATAGTACATTTTTAGTTGTACTAGGACTTTATTAACTATATAGTTAAATGAATAAGGCCTAAGTATATGTATTCTAACACCATGGAAATACTGTTTTTATTACCTGTTATTTTTAAGCATGACAGTTCTGGTAGTTTGCTAGGGGTAGAAAAAAGCATTACATTTTTTGCGGTTAATGTGGAGGTAGTAATTCTCTGTATAATGTAACATTCATTGAGGAATAGTCTACCATAAGATAATTAATAAATAAGGAGAACAGTAGGGGCCCTAAGATTGACCCCTGAGGACCATGTGTACTCAACATGCCTGTTGTTGAAATTTTGCTATTTGAAAGGAATTGAAAAGTTTTATTTTCAAAATAGCTTAGAAACCATTTTAATAAACATTTTGTGGTTTACAGTTTCAAATGACCTAGTCATATCTACAAATATTCACGAAATAACATTTTCCACCATCTTCAGTATTCCTAAAATCCATAAAAATCTAGAAAACTCTCCTTTTAGGCTGATTGTCCCTGGATGGGGTTCTAAAACTTATCCCATTGGGATTTGTGTCGATAGATGGTTAAAATCTATTTATTACTTAGTGGACCATTTAATTATTGATTCTTGGGATTTCCTAGGAAAACTTAAAAAAGAACTTTGGGATAAAGGAATTATCCTTTTAACTATTGATGTGGTAGATCTTTACACCTCTATCCTGAGAGATAAAGGTATGGAACATTTCTATTATACTTTAGTTTGTGTCTTTCGGGTTTTCCCGGTTAGGGGTTGCCACAGCGGAACTCCGGTCCGCTAATGATTGGCAGTAGATTTTTATGTACTGGCTTTATGTACGGGCCTAATGCACAACCTTCAACAAAGGAATGCCCATTCATGCATGTCGCTAAACAGAAGACGCTCTAACTGAGAATCGAACGGGCAACGTCTAACTGTGAGGCGACAACGCTACCACAGCACCACCACTGTAAAGGTGTTCAAATTTTACATATGACAAGATTAATTTGATTTATGATTTAATGTCTATTGTTCTTGACTATAAATGCACATTCTTTAAAGGTGAATAATAAGCAGAACAGAGGGGTAGCCATGGGAGCCTCATGCACTCCCATTTATGCAAATTTGTTCTTGTTTGACTGTGAATGTTACCATATGTTTAATAGTAGTTACTATCAAGATGTTAAATTATACGTCAGGTACCAAGATGATATATTTATTTTGGGGAAGGGGCCTGAAATGAAGATTAATAATTTTATACTCTATTTGAATGGGACGTCTGATTTTTTAAATTCACTTGTAACTACAATAAAGTAAGAATTAATGATTTGGATATGTTTATTAGTCATACTAGCTGTGGTTTCAAATCCACAGTTTTAGAAAGCCCACCTTCAGTAATTCTTATTTGGATTTTTTCCAGTAATCATCCGTTAAGTCAGAAAAAAAGTATTGTGAAAGGACAATGTATCAGAATAGCCTGCATGACTTCCCACCAAGAAGATAATGGTAAAGAGTTAGACGTGGTTGTAAATATAAATAAAGAAAATAGCAGTGTCTTCTTAGGTTACCCTACTTTAATAAAACAATAAAATCACCTCCAGTTAGTGCTTTTGTCTCAACTCTACAGAGACTTCTTCAGACTGAGGTTAACTTCTACAAAATTCCTTTTTTAAGGCTTCAGTTGTCACATGGTTTAAACTCATCACATGATACATTCACTTTAAAATGTCACTTCCTCTTCCTTCCAACTTCCAAAAAGCTAACTTTGTGAAAATAATACAAAAAAGTTAAGAAAAACATTTAAAAATACACTCAGGAAATACTTAATACATTTCCTAAAATACTTAATACATTTGAAAACATTTAAAAAACACACTTTCACCAGTATACTACTACACTATATGTTTTTTTTTTAAAAAGTATTACTAATGTTTGAGCCTCCTTCTTTTCAAATACACAACAAATTCCTCCCTATCATTTAAACCTGGTGGGAAGCAGTCATTTAGTTTGACCTGCCATAAGGATTCTAGCCAACCCAGCTCTTCTTCTATATTCATAACAGTAGTATCACTAGGAAGGGCCTCTACTACCAAGAATTTATACTCTCTTTTATAATTTTTTTAACTTATAATGTTTGC
>NC_056731.1:437151644-437234144 GCF_019279795.1 Protopterus annectens
AGCATTTTTTAGAGCTCCACAGAACAGTACTAGAAAACAGGGAAATATTATTTTCATTAACCAGAAATAGAAAAAAAAATATTAAGGAACTTAAGAACTACAACTCTACCAAATTTCAAGAAATATTATTGAGTTTTTCCTGTCAAAATATTCTGGAGAACAACACAGCTGTTTGGTAATGGCCAGTTTAAAGAGTTCTTACTCACAAACCACTCTGAAGAAGGAGATACAACTGATGTCATCCACATTACATGAACTGTCGTTGAAAATGGATAGATTCACTGATAATTTGGAAAGTTTCAAGGAAAACTGCCAAAAGCAAACAGTTGTACTAAAAGAAATACTGCAGCAACAACAAAGTAAATTACTTGATATGGAAACATCACTAAATGACATAGATGGAAGACTCAAAGAAGAGAAAAATCAGACAGAATTCTTACTTCTCCAAAATAACTGGCTACTTAATAAAGTGGATGATTTAGAGAATAGGGAGAGGAGAACTAATATAAGAATATTTGGCCTTCCAGAAAAAACTGAGGGAGAAGACATTATCACCTTTTTGAATTCCTGGCTTCTTGAAGTGCTTGATTTAAAAGAGGGATTATCAAATGGAATAGAAAGAGCTCACAGAGCCATAGGAAAATCTACACCCTCTTCACCTAATGCACCACCAAGATCAATTGTGGTAACATTCCTGTCCTTCTTGGATAAAGAGCTCATTTTTAAAACAGCGTGGAGAAAAAGTCCCATAACATATAAACAGAGTCAGATCAGATTTGACAATGATTATTCTGCAAAAGTGTTAGAAACAAGGAAAACAACTTGGCCATCAGTGAAACTTCTCAAACAAAATAAAATAAAAGCGCAGATGGTACATCCTGCTAGAATCAGAATTTTATATTCAAATGACTTGAGAACCTTTAACAACATTGAAGAAGCTTCTACCTTCATCAAGAATAATAATATCATCACAATTCTTGAAGAAATGGACTGGACTGTTTCCACCAACTTGAAAAGATCTCCAGAAAAAAATACTTGGTCTGACGTAAGGAAAAAGAAACAAAGACCTGATTCTAAAACTACACAGTCTTCCAAATCTCTCAAAGAATCAATAAAGATATAGACTTCTGGACTTTACCTCAAATGTATGTATTGTAGCTATTATATTGCCTATTATACTCTGAGACATTCATACTTTTTCTTAAACTTATACTTTATGCAACATACTCATCACAAGTCTAGTGGTTGTGTCTGATAATGTTAAATGGTTTTATAACTTAGAGTGACTTCCAAAAATGTAGTTACATCTCATTCATAGGCAGTGAGGAAAAATGTTATCTTTCATTTAGTATAATTAGTTATGTGCAAAGGAAGAACAGAGACAACATATAACTAGTGTTAGTAGTCTAGCATTGTTCATATTCAGGCTTGTGTTTTGGGCCTAGTTGTTTGTTAGTAGAGACTGTGTGTCTGAGCACGTCCCAGGCCATCATAGCTTAGCCAAAGCCAGTATAGCATTTCAGTGAGAGACCCCCTACTGTTTAATATATTCATAAATGATTTCTATCATGCCATCCCTCACTCCAGCCTTGTACAATATGCTGATGACTCTACAATAATCTGCCTCTCCCCTTCTTTTACAACTCTTAATATATTAACTCAAGCCGCTTTATCTGCCACCGAACAGTAGATGCTCGATAACCATCTAGCCCTCAATGCTACCAAATCAAAACTCATGTTATTCTTCACCTCCAAAACCTCTCCCACAAACACCCAACCCTTCATAATAACTAGCAAAAATAATACTGCCCTAGAACTTGTCTCAGAAACCAAATTTCTTGGTGTTATTATCGATAATCAGCTAAAATTCGACAAACATCTGCAATCAAATATCAAAAAGACCCTCAAAAAACTAGGCATGTTATACCACAACAAGCTTTCTCTCACCCACCACCATGGTAAAATTAGCCAACACATACCTTATCCCATCCTTCTTATATGGCACATCCATCCCTACCAACCTACAAGCTTCCCTCAGATCAAACCTCTCATCCTGTTATAATAAGATAACCAAATTTGCAGCAGGACATAGAGCCGCTACACATCACTGCAATTCCCTTCACCAACTGAATTGGCTAGAACTACCAAACCTCTTCATATATACCTAGCTCATTCAAGCACATAAGCTCATTCCAAACCCATCCCTTTGTCCCACCCTTGCAAATACATTTGTAATGCACAAACCAGGAAGACTCTTAAGATCAAACTCCCAAAACCTAATTAAAATACAAAAACCGGCACGTCCAGCAGGGAATCATATAATGCCCTTTTCTCTTGCCCGACTCTGGACCTCTTTCCCTCCCCCCATTCACACCATCAATAGTCTCCCCTTGTTCAAAACCACACTGCACTCCCACCTTGCTTCACGATAGTCATGTTCTTGCTCTCATCCCACCTAACACTAACTGTACACATTTCTTAATGTGTTTATACTCATTTACCTCCTGCTTACTACCTACTACATTTACTATGTTTTGCCAGATATCTCAATGAATCCATTAACTAATACAAACCTATCCCAATTGTAAATACTATTCTGTATGTATATATATATATATATATATATATATATATATATATATATATATATATATATATATATATATATATATATATATATATATTATATGTGTGTGTGTAAAAAAACATTTTTTTTATTTTAACATGTTAAGCAATATGTCTTATACCATGAGCTGACCAAATTATTATGTACATGTCTTATCTGAATTGTCTTATCTAAAAATGACCTATCTGAAATGTACTATATACATTGTATAACTATATATATATATATATATGTGTGTGTGTGTGTGTGTATATATATAACTATGTATAACTGTCTTATCTGAAATTTATTTCATGTATTTGGTTTCCTTTCATTGTATTTGTATTTGTACTTCCATTCATTATCTATTTGTATTTTTCTTTCTGGGGCTTTTCTCCCCAGGAGTCCATTGAAAATTGGCCCCAGTGGCCCAATGGACTATCCTGGCAAACAAACTACAAATAAATAAATAAATAAAAGAAAAGGGCTCTGAGCTAACTAATATGTGATATAAAACATTAAGTTTCCTGTTTTTTGCTTATTTCTGAGTTATTTATAGCACTTTTATTTTACTCACTGTGTGTGAGGTATTAACTAGAATTTTCTACAATTGTTAAGCATCTGGTTGGGTTTGTTTGTTCTGATTTCCTGCTAGGACTGTATCATATAACTTGTTTGCATTTAAAAGCATTCTCTAGAGTCTCCTTGATCATTTATCTGTTTAAACATTTCTGCAGTTTTTTTCTACCTAAGTAGTGTTGGTAGAGTAGCATTGTCCATATTCAGGCTTGTGTTTTCGGCCCAGTATTTTGTTAGTAGAGGCTGTGTGTCTGAGCACATGTCCAAAGCCATCATAGCTTAGTCAAAGCCAGTATAGCATTCCAGTGAGAATTAATTGTTTGTGGTCATTGGCTGACTAGGGTTGCCTGGACTCTGCCTTGGAGTAAGCACCTCATTGGTTCTTTCAAGCTTTTTTTAAAGTTGTTTCAGATTACAACTTTGTTACTTAAGAAGTTAACTTGTGAGTGTTTCTGCCATTTCACACTGAGGTAATCAGATGAAGTCAGAGGAAGGGCTCTGAGCTGACTAATCTGTGATATATAACATTAAGTATGCTGTTTTTTCTTTATTTCTGAGTTATTTATAGTACTGTTATTTTACTCACAGTGTGTGAGGTATTAACTAGAATTTTCTACAATTGTTAAGCATCTGGTTGGGTTTGTTTGTTCTGATTTCCTGCTAGGAGAGTATCATATAACTTGTTTGCATTTAAAAGCATTCTCTAGAGTTTCCTTGATCCTTTATCTGTTTAAACATTTCTGCAGTTTTTTCTACCTAAGTAGTGTTGGTAGTGTAGCATTGTCCATATTCAGGCTTGTGTTTTGGGCCTAGTTGTTTGTTAGTGGAGGCTGTGTGTCTGAGCACATGTCCCAGGCCATCATAGCTTAGCCAAAGCCAGTATAGCATTTCAGTGAGAGTGAATTGTTTGTGGTCATTGGCTTACTGGGGTTGCCTGGACTACACCTTGGAGTAAGCACCTCATTGGTTCTTTCAAGTTTTTTTTTTAAGTTGTTTCAGGTTTCAACTTTGTTACTTAAGAAGTTAACTTGTGAGTGTTTATGCCATTTCACACTGAGCTAATCAGAGGAAGTCGGAGGAAGGGCTCTTATCTAAATAGTCTGTGATATATAACATTAAGTATCCTGTTTTTTGCTTATTTCTGAGTTATTTATAGCACTTTTATTTCACTCACTGTGTGTGAGGTATTAACTAGAATTTTCCGCTATTGTTAAGCATCTGGTTGGGTTTGTTAGTTCTGATTTCCTGCTAGGAGTGTGTCATATAACTTGTTTCCATTTAAAAGCATTCTCTAGAGTCTCCTTGATCCTTTATCTGTTTAAACATTTCTACAGTTTTTTTTTCTACCTAAATAGTGTTGCTAGTGTAGCATTGCCCATATTCAGGCTTGTGTTTTGGGCCTAGTATTTTGTTAGTAGAGGCTGTGTGTCTGAGCACATGTCCCAGGCCATCCTTGCTTAGCCAAAGCCAGTATAGTATTTCAGTGAGAATGAATTGTTTGTGGTCATTGGCTGACTGAGGTTGCCTTGGAGTAATCACCTCACTGGTTCTTTCAAGCTTTTTTTAAAGTTGTTTCAAGTTTCTGCTTTGTTATTTAAGAAGTTAACTTGTGAGTGTTTCTGCCATTTCACACTGAGCTAATTGGAGGAAGTCAGAGGTAGGGCTCTGAGCTGACTAATCTGTGATATATAACATTAAGTATGTTGTTTTTTTCTTTATTTCTAAGTTATTTATAGCACTTTTATTTTACTCACTGTGTGTGAGGTATTAACTAGAATTTTCTACAATTGCTAAGCATCTGGTTGGGTTTGTTTGTTCTGGTTTCCTGCTAGGAGTGTATCATATAACTTGTTTGCATTTAAAAGCATTCTCTAGAGTCTCCTTGATCCTTTATCTGTTTAAACATTTCTGCAATTTTTTTCTACCTAAGTAGTGTTGGTAGTGTAGCATTGTCCATATTCAGACTTGTGTTTTGGGCCTAGTTTGTTAGTAGAGGCTGTGTGTCTAAGCACATGTCCTAGGCCATCATAGCTTAGCCAAAGCCAGTATAGCATTTCAGTGAGAGTGAATTGTTTGTGGTCATTGGCTGACTGGGGTTGCCTGGACTACACCTTGGAGTAAGCACCTCATTGGTTCTTTCAAGCTTTTTTTAAAGTTGTTTCAGGTTTCAACTTTGTTACTTAAGAAGTTAACTTGTGAGTGTTTCTGCCATTTCACACTGGGCTAATCAGAGGAAGTTGTAAGAAGGGCTCTGAGCTAAATAATCTGTGATATATAACATTAAATATCCTGTTTTTTGCTTATTTCTGAGTTATTTACAGCACTTTTATTTTACTCACTGTGTGTGAGGTATTAACTAGAATTTTCTACAATTGTTAAGCATTTGGTTGGGTCTGTTTGTTCTGATTTCCTGCTAGGAGAGTATCATTTAACTTGTGTTCGTTTAAAAGCATTCTCTAGAGTCTCCTTGATCATTTATCTGTTTAAACATTTCTGCAGTTTTTTTCTACCTAAATAGTGTTGGTAGTGTATGATTGTCCATATTCAGGCTTGTGTTTTGGGCCTAGTTGTTTGTTAGTAGAGGCTTTGTGTCTGAGCACATGTCCCAGGCCATCATAGCTTAGCCAAAGCCAGTATAGCATTTCAGTGAGAGTGAATTATTTGTGGTCATTGGCTGACTGAGGTTGCCTGGGCTACGCCTTGGAGTAAGCACCTCATTGGTTCTTTCAAGCTTTTTTAAAGTTGTTTCAGGTTTCAACTTTGTTATTTAAGAAGTTAACTTATGAGTGCTTCTGCCATTTAACACTGAGCTAATCGGAGGAAGTCGGAGGAAGGGCTCTGAGCTAACTAATCTGTGATATATAACATTAAGTATCCTGTTCTTTGCTTATTGTAGCACTTTTATTATACTCACTGTGTGTGAGGTAGTAACTAGAATTTTCTACAATTGTTAAGCATCTGGTTGGGTTTGTTTGTTCTGATTTCCTGCTAGCAGTGTATCATATAATTTGTTTGCATTTAAAAGCATTCTCTAGAGTCTCCTTGATCCTTTATCTGTTTAAACATTTCTGCAGTTTTTTCCTACCTAAATAGTGTTGGTAGTGTATCATTGTCCATATTCAGGCTTGTGTTTTGGGCCTAGTTGTTTGTTAGTAGAGGCTTTGTGTCTGAGCACATGTCCCAGGCCATCATAGCTTAGCCAAAGCCAGTATAGCATTTCAGTGAGAGTGAATTATTTGTGGTCATTGGCTGACTGAGGTTGCCTGGGCTACGCCTTGGAGTAAGCACCTCATTGGTTCTTTCAAGCTTTTTTAAAGTTGTTTCAGGTTTCAACTTTGTTATTTAAGAAGTTAACTTATGAGTGCTTCTGCTATTTAACACTGAGGTAATCGGAGGAAGTCGGAGGAAGGGCTCTGAGCTAACTAATCTGTGATATATAACATTAAGTATCCTGTTCTTTGCTTATTGTAGCACTTTTATTATACTCACTGTGTGTGAGGTAGTAACTAGAATTTTCTACAATTGTTAAGCATCTGGTTGGGTTTGTTTGTTCTGATTTCCTGCTAGCAGTGTATCATATAATTTGTTTGCATTTAAAAGCATTCTCTAGAGTCTCCTTGATCCTTTATCTGTTTAACATTTCTGCAATTTTTTTCTACCTAAGTAGTGTTGGTAGTGTAGCATTGTCCATATTGAGACTTGTGTTTTGGGCCTAGTTTGTTAGTAGAGGCTGTGTGTCTAAGCACATGTCCCAGACCATCATACCCTAGCCAAAGCCAATATAGCATTTCAGTAAGAGTGAATTGTTTGTGGTCATTGACTAACTGGGGGTGCCGGGACTACGCCTTGGAGTAAGCACCTCATTGGTTCTTTCAAGCTTTTTTAAAAGTTGTTTCAGGTTTCAACTTTGTTACTTAAGAAGTTAACTTGTGAGTGTTTCTGCCATTTCACACTGAGCTAATCAGATGAAGTCAGAGGAAGGGCTCTGAGCTGACTAATCTGTGATATATAACATTAAGTATGCTGTTTTTTCTTTATTTCTGGGTTATTTATAGCACTGTTATTTTACTTTCAAGCTTTTTTTAAAGTTGTTTCAGGTTTCAACTTTGTTACTTAAGAAGTTAACTTGTGAGTGTTTCTGCCATTTCACACTGAGTTAATCAGATGAAGTCAGAGGAAGGGCTCTGAGCTGACTAATCTGTGATATATAACATTAAGTATGCTGTGTTTTCTTTATTTCTGAGTTATTTATAGCACTGTTATTTTACTCACAGTGTGTGAGGTATTTACATAGAATTTTCTACAATTGTTAAGCATCTGGTTGGGTTTGATTGTTCTGATTTCCTGCTAGGAGAGTATCATATAACTTGTTTGCATTTAAAAGCATTCTCTAGAGTCTCCTTGATCCTTTATCTGTTTAAACATTTCTGCAGTTTTTTCTACATAAGTAGTGTTGGTAGTGTAGCATTGTCCATATTCAGGCTTGTGTTTTTGGGCCTAGTTGTTTGTTAGTAGAGGCTGTGTGTTTGAGCACATGTCCCAGGCCATCATAGCTTAGCCAAAGCCAGTATAGCATTTCAGTGAGAGTGAATTGTTTGTGGTCATTGGCTTACTGGGGTTGCCTGGACTACGCCTTGGAGTAAGCACCTCATTGGTTCTTTCAAGTTTTTTTTAAGTTGTTTCAGGTTTCAACTTTGTTACTTTAGAAGTTAACTTGTGAGTGTTTATGCCATTTCACACTGAGCTAATCAGAGGAAGTCGGAGGAAGGGCTCTTAGCTAAATAATCTGTGATATATAACATTAAGTATCCTGCTTTTTGCTTATTTCTGAGTTATTTATAGCACTTTTATTTTACTCACTGTATGTGAGGTATTAACTAGAATTTTCCACTATTGTTAAGCATCTGGTTGGGTTTGTTTGTTCTGGTTTCCTGCTAGGAGTGTATCATATAACTTGTTTTCATTTAAAAGCATTCTCTAGAGTCTCCTTGATCATTTATCTGTTTAAACATTTCTGCAGTTTTTTTTCAACCTAAGTAGTGTTGGTAGTGTAGCATTGTCCCTATTCAGGCTTGTGTTTTGGGCCTAGTTGTTTGTTAGTAGAGGCCTTGTGTCTGAGCACATGTCCCAGGCCATCATAGCTTAGCCAAAGCCAGTATAGCATTTCAGTGAGAGTGAATTATTTGTGGTCATTGGCTGACTGAGGTTGCCTGGGCTATGCCTTGGAGTAAGCACCTCATTGGTTCTTTCAAGCTTTTTCTTAAAGTTGTTTCAGGTTTCAACTTTGTTATTTAAGAAGTTAACTCATGAGTGCTTCTGCAATTTCATACTGAGCTAATCGGAGGAAGTCGGAGGAAGGGCTCTGAGCTAACTAATCTGTGATATATAACATTAAGTATCCTGTTCTTTGCTTATTTCTGAGTTATTTATAGCACTTTTATTTTACTCACTGTGTGTGAGGTAGTAACTAGAATTTTCTACAGTTGTTAAGCATCTGGTTGGGTTTTTTTGTTCTGATTTCTTGCTAGGAGTGTATCATATAACTTGTTTGCATTTAAAAGCATTCTCTAGAGTCTCCTTGATCCTTTATCTGTTTAAACATTTCTGCAGTTTTTTCCTACCCAAGTAGTGTTGGTAGTGTAGCATTGTCCATACTCAGGCATGTGTTTTGGGCCTAGTTGTTTGTTAGTAGAGGCTGTGTGTCTGAGCTCATGTCCCAGGCCGTCATAGCTTAGCCAAAGCCAGTATAGCATTTCAGTGAGAGTGAATTGTTTGTGGTCATTGGCTTACTGGGGTTGCCTGGACTACACCTTGGAGTAAGCACCTCATTGTTTCTTTCAAGCTTTTTTTTTAAGTTGTTTCAGGTTTCAACTTTGTTACTTAAGAAGTTAACTTGTGAGTGTTTCTGCCATTTCACACTGAGCTAATTGGAGGAAGTCGGTAGAAGGGCTCTGAGCTAACTAATCTGTGATATTTAACATTAAGTATCCTGTTTTTTGCTTATTTCTGAGTTATTTATAGCACTTTTATTTTACTCACTGTGTGTGAGGTATTAACTAGAATTTTCTACAGTTGTTAAGCATCTGGTTGGGTTTGTTTGTTCTGATTTCCTGCTAGCAGTGTATGATATAACTTGTTTGCATTTAAAATCATTCTCTAGAGTCTCCTTGATCCTTCATCTGTTTAAACATTTCTGCAATTTTTTTCTACCTAAGTAGTGTTGGTAGTGTAGCATTGTCCATATTCAGACTTGTGTTTTGGGCCTAGTTTGTTAGTAGAGGCTGTGTGTCTAAGCACATGTCCCAGACCATCACAGCTTAGCCAAAGCCAGTATAGCATTTCAGTAAGAGTGAATTGTTTGTGGTCATTGACTGACTGGGGGTGCCGGGACTATGCCTTGGAGTAAGCAGCTCATTGGTTCTTTCAAGCTTTTTTTAAAGTCGTTTCAGGTTTCAACTTTGTTACTTAAGAAGTTAACTTGTGACTGTTTCTGCCATTTCACACTGAGCTAATCGGAAGAAGTTGGAGTAAGGGCTCTGAGCTGACCAATCTGTGATATATAACATTAAGTATCCTGTTTTTTTGCTTATTTTTGAGTTAATTATAGCACTTTTATTTTACTCACTGTGTGTGAGGTATTAACTAGAATTTTCTACAATTGTTAAGCATCTGGTTGGGTTTGTTTGTTCTGATTTCCTGCTATTGGTATCCTGCTATTGGTACCCTGTTTTTATATTTGGTGACTTTGCAGTTTCCCGCCCCTACTGTAAATTTGATCTGGGACACTCCTCCCAGTCTAGTGTCATTACCTTATTCTACCTATTCCACAGAGAACATTTGAGAAGGCCAACCCAGTTAACTTCTGCTTCTCTTTTCCCCTTTCCACTTAAAAAAAAAATTCTAAGCTTGTTTCCTGCCTTTAAAGTAAGTCGTCTAGTCCAGATACAGATTTGCTGTATCCAGGACTGTTTGTAAGCCTCTGAGCCCCCAAGCCTTTTTGTGTTGGTGGGAAGCCTTCTAGTTTAATTTTGTTTCTTAGAACTAGCCAGTTTTCTAGTTTCAGCACTCAAATCTGTTTCTTTGAGCTCAGCACTTATTCAGAACTCATTGTAAGCACTAAATAAGCAACAAATTATTGCACCACACAACTTTCCTCACTTGTCTAGAGGAAAACTGTTTTTAGTACATAATAAATAAGCACCTATCCAGGCATGAAGAAAGTTAAAAGCACCAACAGCAAAGAACACTAAATTCCTGGATGGCTGAGCGGAGGCAATAATTCCAATGCTGTTAACAGGATTACAAAGTTTTATTCCACCAAAACACACAACGTTTAACACAAGCGCTTTCACTCGGTTCCTACCGAGCTTTGTCAAGTACAATGAAAGCTGCATAAATGGCAGTTTATATACATTTACATAATTGAATCTAATTTATTATATAAGCAAATGATTTCTTAAAGTTATACTGCTTAGGATTTAAGTAAAAATAGTTATTAACATAATTATTGTAACATTCATATATGTTCTGCTGCTATATACACAGAAAAATGTAAAGATTATCATTTTTATCCCTTTATTCTTCCCCCCCCCCTCCTGTTTCCCTTTCTTTCCTTTCCCATCTATCTGCAGGATGATTGCAACCAAAAAGCACAATTTCAATACCTTGCATTGATTCAGATGTATTGTAACAAATTATGCTTTTAAAAAATGAAAATCTCCATGTCAATTTTAAGTAAAATAACACTTTAGTTTACTATGATACAATGTGCAAAACAATCCTCATATTTTTAAATAACTATTTTTGCTTAAATCCTAAGCAGTATAACTTTAAGAAATCATTTGCTTATATAATAAATTAGATTCAATTATGTAAATGTATATAAACTGCCATTTATGCAGCTTTCATTGTACTTGACAAAGCTCGGTAGGAACCGAGTGAAAGCGCTTGTGTTAAACGTTGTGTGTTTTGGTGGAATAAAACTTTGTAATCCTGTTAACAGCATTGGAATTATTGCCTCCGCTCAGCCATCCAGGAATTTAGTGTTCTTTGCTGTTGGTGCTTTTAACTTTCTTCTTGGCTTTTGGTGCTTTGATCCTGATGGCATCCGAGACGGAAGCGTTCGATGCAGCAGCTACACCGGAAATACTGAAGGACTCAACTGGTGAACACCTGGTTACCCGGACGGAGTTCAACCAAGTTCTGGCTATGCTAGCAGAGCTAAAAGGTTTATTGAAGGCAAACAGCTCACCGGAGAACTCAGAATCATGCCCACAACAGCAAAAAGTTCAGGGCACACAAGGAAACGTTTGTAAAGGTCCACAAACAAGCAGGATTAATGACGGCTCTCAGGATATAAACGAAAATCATCCAACGTGTTCGAGGGAACAGACTGTACGTAAAAAAGCAACGAAACCCAAGGAATTTGTTTTTAGCAACTGGGCTAAACAGCCGTTTACTTTCAAAAAAGGTACTGTAATTAACAACTCTATGTCTACAGCTGAATTGGACTTTAATGAATTCAAAGATAAACTGTACTCATTAAAAAGCAACCAGCTAGAGATAGATTATCTGAAAGAATGCATTAAAGTTAAACGTATCCCCAAGGGGCTACGCTTTTATAAATTTCCTAACCATGTGAAAAAGAATACTATGTATTATGACAAACTATGTGATATATTTGATAAAGCAGGGTTGGAAGTTTTAAAAGTTATGGTCGAAGAATATGAAATTAAAGCAAAAAAGTTAAATAATGAGTTAAACATGTTGAACTAGGCTATTACCGCAGAAAACACATTCAGTATGTTCAAACATGATTATGATAAACTGTTTCATGAAGTTGACCAATTTTGTGATAAAGTAATAAATAGGAAAATAAAAAAACTTGAGAGAGATTTGCATGACTACAATGAAGGCATTGCTTACCCCAACCCCACTAGATTTAGAACTAATGATAGATTAGAAGTAAGTAATAACAATGAAGGTGATGAAGTATTCTTTGAAGCTAGTAATGAACAGGAACCCCCACGACGCAGTGAAAGATTAGCAGAAAAAGGAAGAAGGTTTAATAACCAGGTTTTTCACCAGCACCCCGGGAGAACCGGGGGGGGGTGGGAGCAGAAACAACGCAGGCAAACAAGAACCTGGAACAACAGAGACTACTAAGCTTAGAAACACTACAACATGTTAATACACCATTACCAGACAACATTAATAGGGTTAAAGAGGGTGAATGCTTAATTTGTAAAAAGGAAGACTTTACAATTTACAACTACACAGAAGTGTTGATAGAAAACACAGCATTTGATATTTTTTCTAAGGGACTTCATTTTGTTCCCAGCAAAAAAACTAATATAGCATCCTTGCTTATAGAATTCAAGCTGTTCATTAGGAACATGAATATTAATCAAATTTTCAAAGGAAAAACTAATCTAAAAAATATGCTAGTAAGAAAAAGTACATTTAACCCACCCATACACCCCACCTTGAGGGTATTTGAAGAGCTAGTGGAACAAGAACTAAGATCAACTTGTAGCAAAGACTGCAAAACAAGTAAACAGAATATAAGCAGTGAAGAAACAACTTTCATAAACATGTTGAAAAATGAAAAAAATCAGAATTATGAAACCTGATAAAGGGGGAGGAATGGTGTTAATGTATGATTCAAATTATGAAGCCCACATGTATGCACTTTTACAAGACATAGACCAGTATGCATTAATGTCTAGGAATGAATATAACATAGCATTAGCTAAAATAAAATTCATGTTGACGGACGATCTGTTGCAAGGAGCTATTAATGAAAATCTATACAATTACATCTTTGTCCACAAACCAAAGATTCCTATCCTATTTGGGATTCCAAAAATCCACAAGGGGATCAATCCTTTGGTTTTTAGACCAATTGTAGCTGGCGCAGGGGGAATTACTGAACCCCTTGGCAAATTCATTGATTTTATTATGAAACAATACAATGACAAATTAAGTTATGTTTGTAAAGACTCGTGGGAGTTTTTAAAAGCTTTTCCCATTAACTTTTACACTCAAGAAATCTTAATGGTTACGATAGACATAAAAGATCTTTTTCCAAGTATTCCACATCAAACTGGGCTGGAATGGTTCACCGAATTCCTCAACAATGAAACAAATCTTAGTAACACTTTTAAAAACCTATTAGTAAAATTCATGGCAACAATACTGGAAAATAACTTCATATTCTTCAATGGCGAAATTTTCAAGCAAAGAAGAGGGGTAGCTATGGGAACACCCTGTGCCACAATTTACGCCAATGCTGTGCTCCATATGTGGGAAAGTAAATACATCTTTCAGCAAGAATGGGCAAAATATATTATGTTCTACAGCAGGTTTTTAGATGACATCTGTATTTTATGGCAAGGAACTAAAAACGAACTGGATTTGTTTTTAAACTACATTAATTCTACAACTGGTTTTCTGTGTTTCACCCATGATGTAAGTGAAACAAACTTAAATTACTTGGATGTCTCCATTTACAAAGACCATAATACAAAACAGGTTCACTCTAAAATTTTTCGGAAGACAACTTTTTCGAACTCGTTGCTACACTTTACCAGTCAGCGCCCCTTTCATCAAAAGAAAGGGATTGTTAAAGGACAATTAATCAGGGCCAGTAGAATGTGCAGCAAGAAAGAAGATTTTGAGGATGAAATTAGAAAACTACACAATAAGTTTTTGCAGCGTGGATATCCACTAGACCTACTAACTACCCTCACACAAGAAGTGACTAATTTAAGAGATAGTTCTTACAAACCCCTGCTAGGTGTTGGATGCATAAATTCAAGGCAAAATGAAGCGAGTAAAAGTATTACAGAAAAAAGTCGTGGTTTTGCATACACGTTTTCCAATGACAACATTGGGATTGAGCAGTCCATATTAAAACATTGGCCGGTACTCAAAATACACGACGACTTTAACTCGATATTGGAAAACAAACCAAAATTTATTAGAAAGAAAGGTCCCAGCCTCAAAGAAATATTCGAGAGAAGACAACACATACAGGCCAACAGACATGGAGCCAAAAAAGGAACATATAAATGCGGGGCTTGTAAACAATGTCACATGATAATCCATGACTCCCACTTGTTTCTGAAGGCAAGGAACTTTGACATCAAATCACAGGGACATTATACCTGCAATACTAAGGGAGTGGTATATTTAGGACTATGCACTACGTGCAATAGTTTCTATATTGGAAAGACGGAGAGAGAGCTGAGAAAAAGATTATATGAACACTCCTATGACATAGAGAAAAAGAAAGAAAATAATGCCTTCTACAAGCATTCACTAACATGTCCAAATTATAATCTCAAGTTCATAATTCTTGAACAAGTGCTACAAAATGAAAGAGGTGGTGACTGGGAATCTATTTTGGAATCCAAAGAATTAACATGGCAACTAAGATTAGATGCAAATAAAATTCCTGGATTAAACGACACTTTAAGCATAAGCTCAATTCTAAAATTAAGGAGAGCTAGACTTTAACATCTAGTTCAGGGAGAATTAATTAATTATTAGCTTATCTTTCAAAATCAACTTCAAAACATTTTAGAGTAGTTCTTAGAAAGAACCCCCTTTTTTAACATATTTTTAATATATTTATTGTACATTTATATAAGCTTTGCTGCTACTAAGGTTCGTTTTTAACATAATTATTGTAACATTCATATATGTTCTGCTGCTATATACACAGAAAAATGTAAAGATTATCATTTTTATCCCTTTATTCTTCTTTTTTTCCATTCCCTCTGCCCCCCCCCTCCTGTTTCCCTTTCTTTCCTTTCCCATCTATCTGCAGGATGATTGCAACCAAAAAGCACAATTTCAATACCTTGCATTGATTCAGATGTATTGTAACAAATTATGCTTTTAAAAAATGAAAATCTCCATGTCAATTTTAAGTAAAATAACACTTTAGTTTACTATGATACAATGTGCAAAACAATCCTCATATTTTTAAATAACTATTTTTACTTAAATCCTAAGCAGTATAACTTTAAGAAATCATTTGCTTATATAATAAATTAGATTCAATTATGTAAATGTATATAAACTGCCATTTATGCAGCTTTCATTGTACTTGACAAAGCTCGGTAGGAACCGAGTGAAAGCGCTTGTGTTAAACGTTGTGTGTTTTGGTGGAATAAAACTTTGTAATCCTGTTAACAGCATTGGAATTATTGCCTCCGCTCAGCCATCCAGGAACCTATCCAGGCATGTCTAAGGGTCAGCTCCCAGTGTTTTCTCCTGTCTACCCCAATGAATCTGGGCATCTTGGGGCAATGCAGAAATTGCCTCATGTACACAGACAACCCTCTCCTCCTACCACCCAACATTAAAACCAGTGAGAGATGCACTTATATAGCCAAACTGGAAGCAAAGCTCTCTTCACCCAAGACTGGACTAGACAGTCAAGAGCAGAAGGTAAACACTTGCACCACACCACACTCATCACATATTCCCTCAAAACCTACACCACCAAAATACACACATAGAAACACAAAACACACACCTACATTTGTGGAGGCTCTCAAAGATAATCTACCCAAGCAACAGGGACCATCAAAGCAGAAATGCAAGCAACCTCCACCCCAACACAACCCAAATGATACATAGCCCACAAACTCAGTGTGCCACTCAAACACAGCCCATAAGGCATAACAACATACCCAACACTTTAGTCATAGGTGACTCTATAGTCAGGCACACTGATGTTCCACTCGCCAGGCTAAACAAGGAGAAAGTTACTGTTAGCTGCCTGTCAGCTGCCAAGATCCGCCACATAATGCATGCACTCAGGTCACTCCACATCAAGTACAAATATGACTCTGTCATTGTCCATGCTGGTGTGAATGACCTGAGATGTAACTCCCTGGACTACATGAAGAGACATGGAGGAGCTGTCCAATCTTGTAGCCCAGGCAGGTATGACCCTAGCCCTGAATAGGATCCTACCATCACCCAGAATGATACCACAATACAAGGACAAAATGATTGACTTTGACAATTGGCTATGCTTCTGGTGTCATTCTAAGGGGATCCAGCATCTGTTTGCCTGGGATGATATGACTGACAAGCCGCAATGCTTTGCCAGAGATGGCTTGCACCTGTCACCCTTGGGATTCCAGATACTGGCTAAGGCTCTTGCCACCCCTATAGTGACTTTTTTAGGTAAGATTCAAATGGCAAATTCACCACCATAACAGGTACAAGCAAGCAAAATCTGAGGGTAACGTTACTTAATGATAGAAGTCTAAACCTCAAAATGCACTCACTGGAGGCACTCCTTAAAATGGAGAACATTGACATCTGTGCAGTGACAGAGACCTGGTTCAAGGCTCCAAGCTAGTTGCTCAGCATAATGCATCCGAGATTATCCAAGTGCAACTAACTCTGGGCAAGACTGCAATCCAAATCGTAGCTTGCTACAGATCCCCCACCATGCCCCAGGATTCCCACTCCTCATTTCTTGATACACTGGAAAATATTAGGGTAAAACCTAACACCCTAATAATGGGCAATTTCAACTACCCCCCATTAACTGGGAAAACTACTCATGTACCAACTCTTGTGCTCAACGTTTTCTGGAATTCATAAATTCCAGTGCCTTGGATCAACTTATCCACACCCCCACTAGGGGCAGCAATAATGTAGACCTGGTCGTTACCAACATGGGCAACCGGTGTTCCACACCAGAGGTCAATTCCTCATTGGTCAGATCCGACCACAAGCAAATCACCCTAGACATCCACAACCCACCCCCCATTAGGGAAACCACCGTAAAAAATTCTCCAAAGCCAATTTCATGCTTCTTAAGACAGAAGTGGCAAACTTCACGACACCCATGCTGACGGACAATAGAGGTATGACTGCTGAATCCTATACACTTGCACTTTATAAGCACTTACACGAGTGCATGGATCGTGCAATCCCTAACAGAACCAAGATGCTATCCTCCAAAAAAGGAAGCCAATCTGGTGGTCCACTGCTATAAACAAACTCTACAACAGAAGAAATAAACTATTGCAAAAAAGAGTAAAATCCCATGATCGCAGGAACTCCATGGTCATTCTCAGTAATAAGCTGAGATCCCTCATAAAATCCTTCAAAGCTAGTTACGAAAACAAAATTGCCACTGATTCTAAAGACAACCACAAAGCATTCTATAGCTATGTCAAGAATTTCAATGGCAACACTCAGATCTGCTCTGAGTTACAGCACAATGGCACTAAATATACAGAACCAATTGATATTGCCAACATCCTATCAGATAGGTTCATTGCTAACTTTACCCCTCTCTCATCCCCCAAAGGGCCCATCTCTATACCGGAAGAATGCAAAGTTACTTTAATCATGGCTGAACAGGTAAAAAACACACTCTCCAAAGCCAAGAAGACAGCATCCATGGGACCTGACAACATCCCAGTCTGCGTTCTACGTGAACTACAGAATGAACTGGCACCCCACCTAAGTACCATGTTCAATCATAGCCTCACCTCAGGCTTTGTGTCCACTGAATGGTGCACAACAACGGTTATCCCACTCCACAAAGGGGGAGCCACCACAGACCCCGGGAACTACCACCCCATTAGCCTGATGAGCCTAGTCTATAAGGCTATGGAATGTATCCTCATGGAACTTATAAACAATGACATTGGTAATCTCCAAACTCTGAACCCTATCCAGTTCAGGTTTGTAAAAGGCAGATCATGTCTTCTAAACTTGATAGACTTCTAAAGCCATAGATGAGGGTAAGGTGGTTCATACACAGCCTATCTAGATTTTTCCAAGGCTTCCGACACCATCCCCCACTCTGGAATAATAGATAAACTCACTAAACTAGGTATAAATCCCAATGTCACAAGATGGGTTGCCAACTGGCTCACTGACAGAACCCACACTGTGAAACTAGCAGACTCTAAATCCAACTTCAGACCAGTGACAAGGGGAGTACCACAGGGTTCAGTCCTAGGTCCTTTCCTGTTTGGTATCTACTTCTCTGAAGTATAGGCTAACACAGAAGGTCTTTGACTAACAAAGCTCGCAGATGACTATAAACTAGGAGCCATAATCAAAACTCTTGACGATGTGGACATCCTGCAAAAGGGCCTCACTGAGACAGATGCCTGGTGTCAAAGCCATGGCCTCAAGTTCAATGCCAAAAAGTGCATTGTCATCCCTTTTGGTAAAAACTCTGTACCCATGAACTACCACATAGGCGGTAGTCTATGTAACACCGAATGTGTGATAAGAGACCTTGGGACACAGGTGGACAGTAGTCTCTCCTTTGATAATCACATCGCCACAGTAGTCAGGAAATCCTTCTACATGGCACACCTCATCACAAAAGGTTTCTAATCCAGGAAAAAAAGAGGTCATTGTTCCCCTCTACTCATCTCTCATTAGACCCATTATAGAGTACAACGCCCTTTTTGGTATGTACCTCACAAGACATCTACAACAACTGGAAAGGCCACAGAAATACCTCACAAAGAGGATTACCAGCCCCAAACAGATGCCCCATGCAGACCGTCTCAAAAAACTCCAGCTTTACTCTGTCGCATATTGCCTACTCAGAGGCAATCTCTGCCTAGCATACAAAGCTATGTCAAACCCAGAGCTGTTGGACATGCTCCACATAAAGAAATCCCAATCCCTCTGAGCTACATGCTCTAGGGACCTAAACATTGTCACCACAATAAACAGAACATGCTGGAGGGATAGATTCCTATCCCAGAGACTTCCCATACTCTGGAACAAACTACCTATCTATATCAAACAAAGCTCCTCATTAGCACTCTTCAAGAAAAATTTTGATGATTGGATGGGAGACAGGAAATTCACCCCGGGGATCACTTCTGTGGCTCTGCTTGACAGGGGCACAGGAAAATAGTTTTCTTGGGTGGCAAAAGCCAGGGTATCATTTAGCTTGGCTTATATAGGCCCTAGGGCCAGTAGCCTAGTACCTACCTATGAACCTATATACACAAATGTTTTTTCTCATCTCCTTTTTTATTAATAGTATATTTAGTTCACCTCATTGTTGCATAATAGGGATTGAAAATTTTTAATCATAGTTTCTGTGGCTTACTGACTTCACTACACTTCAAATTCCCATTTTAAAAGTAACATAGATATCCATAATTTTAAATGTGGAAAAAACAGTTAGAGTCACTATAAACAGAGTTCCTTTACTGGGTTCTGACAATGCTGTTATTTGAAATATTCTCATGCACTAGTTACAGCTTCCCTTGTCTGCTATGAAAGATTTAAGGTGGAAATAGTCAGTTAAGGAATCCCCTGGCTGTCTGTTGTTATGGTAGCGCTTGTAGTGTGATATCAGTTGCACAAGCAGTATATTTTAATCTCATTTAACATGGTCTTTGGATTATTAAAATCTACAAACCCTGACTTTCTTTTAAATAAATACAAAGAATAGGTGTGAAATCAGTGACAGAGTAGCTGTTTTTCATGTAGGTAACACAAAAAAGAATTTACAGTAACATTGAAAAACATCCAATTGAAAAAGTAATAGAAGCATTACAGACTACATTGTTACACTTGAAGTAAACACAGTCATTTCTTACTTCTAAATGATTCCTACCTAGGCTATAAGATGCACTATGCTATGGTGATCCAGTAAAATGACATGTCTGATAGTTTTGTAAGCATCTGATACAGTGTTGCAAGTGTAAATAGGAACATATGTGTGTGAGATGCACACATCAGCTGCAGTTGTGACATACTTCTGTGCACATAATAAGTAAAATTAAGACAGGTTTTATACATATTATACTGAATACTTCATTAACCTGGTAACAGAAATCATCTAATTTCAGAAGCCACAAAGGGACTTATTGCCTTGTACTTATAACTCCTGCTTATTTGAATATAATGCACACATTGCTTTATTAGATAACATACTAAACCCTGTACTGTGCAGTGTTGTTATTTTCCTCTGCTCTCACTGCCTAGACATGTTCAGTTGAATTGATTAAGTAGTAACCAAATAAATAGTGAATACAGTAGATAGTAAATTACTGATTCTCTCCTCACCCTTTAGTGCTTTCTAATCTTTGGTAAGTGGGGTTCAACTTTCAGTAAAGTGGCAAAGATGCTGGTAATTAGCCAAACTTCTTACACCAACATGCAAGTAGTTGTTTAACTGCACTACTAAATTGTGTGGGCATGTGTACTTATTTTCTATGATGAACAGTTGATTTATTTCCAGCAAAACCTTAAGCCATGGTTCTATAACTCATAAAATTGTCACCTCAGACAGTCCTGTGAGTGCATGTTGATATATTGTGGGAGTTGCCTTGATGACGGGGAAGTACTGGGAAACCTATAGTAAAACTGCACATAAATTAGCATAATAAAGTAGTTTATATGTCATTAATTCTACCAAGAATTGTTTGAATTACACATTTACAGACATGGTTTCCTAAGAAACCCAAATCCTAAATGATATTCTATATGCTACACATCTGGTTAAGGCAGGGATTTATAACATAAACTACCTTTAATCCTTCAGACATTAGTTGTATAGCTGACTATTATGCAGCTGATATTTTTACTGAATATTGACAACTGTTTAAATAATAAGGTTATCAGTTTCTTAGTGAGATGGTTGGTAAAATGAGTTCACCTTGGAATTTCATCTTTATTTCTTTAAAGTAAAGGGCACATGAGAAAATGTCTTCATGGTCTGCTTTTGCTACTGCTTCAAGTAGTAAAATAAGACAGATTTGTAAATTGTAATTCCTGATGAGAAATTCAAGTAGAACACTAATTAAATAGATGTGAGATAGAGAGATTTCTTAAGGCATTGTTCAGCTTAATAGGTTTTGTATTTTCTAGAGTGTCATTACTTTTAACAAGTCAATAACAAAGAAGGGAGTCTGCCTACTCTTGTAGCTTGGTGCATGACACAGTCTTTGATAAACACTCTATTATAAAGGTTCTAAGGAACTGTGGCTATGCAGAACAGCCTCAGTAATGCTCTGTCTTGACTAGCATTTTGTTCAGTATTCTGTGATGATATTCTCATAATATGAATTGATATTATAACTATGCATTAGCATTAAGAAGTTTATAAATTGTTCAGCCACATGGCCACTTATCAGGGCAAATTGCTTCTGTTTCATCATCAATGAGTGATCACTATGGTCTAATGTTGTCTTCATTTTTTCTTTTAATTTGTCACAACTACATTCATGGGTAAACATAAAATAAACTGAATCTGGTTATGCTTTCATTTGTCTCTAATTGAAAGCATATGAGTGATACGTAGAGATTTGTATTGTTCACTCAAACATATTTACATTATCATCTCTAGTAACTCAACTCTAAGGGTTCATTCTATGGACTACATAGTTTTTGTAGTATGATTCAAGTGTTCTGAGTAGACTTGTCCATATTTATCTTCACTTATTGATACATTTCTAAATCTACTTCACTCAGTTATAATATATTTTTAGTATGTAGGAGTGTGCTTATCTGACATAATCATTAGTATATTGGTCATATCAGAATATTGGAGACTATTAATATCTATATTTACTACTCTCAGGCTAAAGAGAACTAATGTTAAGCAACATTTACTATGTTATAAATGAGATTTTACTTTATGAATGTTGAAGTAGTGCATGATAGGATGATTATATTCTGAAAAAGAAGTCTAATCTAATCTAAAATTAAATTATATTACCAAATCAATACTAATTTCCATACATTATGTTAATTCATTATTAATAGTTATATAGGGAAAATAATAACTAATATTGTTAAATCTCGAAGATAAGAGAAAAGATGTACTGGAGCTCGAATGGGGTTATTTTTTTTTTCTTTCTTTTTTCATGAGGGAAGTTATGGTAGGCAATCTGTTAGATTTCTTCTCATCTAGCAGATTGGAAGTGTATTTCACTTCATGTACATTAGAGGGTTTACAAAAATATTTATATACTTGTTATGCAAGTAATTTGGGCATTTTTCTTTTTTTCTTTTTTTATTGGCCTGAACTAAACTCTATTTTAAGTAATTTGACTAAAATTAAAATATTGACTATAATGAGAATTATTAACACAATAGTTGCACATTTTACATTTGGTATGGTATTACAAAATATAATACAAAACAAATATGATGTAAAGTTCATAGGTTGATACTAGGCTATCTGCCCTAGGGCATTTATAAGCCTAGCCAGAGTGTGTTTGGCTTTCGCCTCCCTTTTAGATTAGTTGACTGTGCCTCTGTATAGTAGATCACAGAAGGTAGCCCTTTTAAGGTTAGTTTACTGTAACTCTGTCAAGCAGGGACACAGAAGAGATCCCAGGGGTAAACTTACGATCTCCCATCCACTCATCAAGATTTCTCTTGAAGAGGGTCAGTGAGGAGCTCTGCCTAACATGGATTGGGATTTTGTTCCAGAGTGAGGGGAGCCTCTGGGATATGAATCTGTCCCTCCAGCATGTCCTACTTATTTCTGTGCTGAGGTTCAAGTCCCTGAAGCATGTAGCTCTAAGGGATTTGGATTTCCTGAGGTGAAGCATGTCCATTAATTCTGGGTTGGACATGGCTTTATACGTCAGACACAGATCCCTCTGAGTAGGTGGTACACAACTGAGTAGAGCTGGAGTTTCTTTAGCCGAACTGCATAGGGCATCTGTTTGAGTCCCTTGATCCTCTTGGTGAGGTACTTTTGGGGTCTTTCCAGTTGCTGCAGGTGTCGGGTAAGGTACATCCCAAATGGAGCATTGTATTCAATTATGGGCCTGATAAGTGATGAGTAGAGGGGCACAATGACCTCTCTTGATCTAGATGTGAACCCTTTTGTGATAAGGTGGGCTATATAGAAGGTCTTTCTAACCACTTTGGCAACATGATTGTCAAAGGAGAGATTGCTATCTACTTGGGTCCCCAAGTCCCTAATTACTTCTTCTGTACTTAATGGATTACCACTTATGTGGTAATTTGTGGGCACTTTGTTTTTCCCAAAGAGGATGACTATGCACTTTTTGGCATTTAGCTTTAGGCCATGGCTCTGACACCAGTTATCCGTCTCTGTGAGACCCTTTTGGAGGATGCTTGTGTCAGCTGGAGAGTCGATTATGGCACCCAGTTTGCAGTCATCTGCGAACTTGGTCAGCCATAGTCCACCCGTGTTAGCCTGTACCTTGGAGAAATATATACCAAACAAGAGAGGTCCCAGGACTGAGTCTTGTGGGACACCACTTGTAACTGGTTTAGAGTCTGACATGGCACCTGCTATTCTGACCATGTGAGTTCTATCCCTGAGCCAATTTGCAACCCATCTTGTGACATAGGGGTTGATATTTAAGCTGGTGAGCTTATTTATGATGCCCGAGTGGGGTATTGTGTCGAAGGCTTTTGCGAAGTCCAAGTAGGATTTGTGGACTACCTTCCCTTCATCTATGGCTTTGGTAACTGTTTCAAAGAGGTCAACCAGGTTCAAGAGGCAAGATCTGCCCTTAACAAAGCCGAATTGGGTAGGATCCAGTGTCTGGAGGTTCCCAATGTCTTTGTTTATGATTTCCATGATGATACGCTCCATATCTTTGCAGACCAGGCTAGTCAGGCTTATAGGGCAATAGTTTCTGGGGTCTGTTGTGGCACCACCTTTGTGGAGCGGGACCACTGTTGCTGTATGCCATTCCATGGGTACATATCCTGTAGTAAGGCTGAGACTGAACAGTGACTTTATATGAGGGTTTAGTTCTTCTTGGAGCTCGTGTAAGATGCAGCCTGGGACACCGTCTGGTCCCATTGATGCTGTGTTTTTTGTTTTGGAGAGGGAAGCTCTCACCTGTGCATCTGTGATCTCAGAAAGGCTATACTCTGTTGGGATAGACATTTGTTCTTTTGGGGGGGAAGGGGGGGAGTTTGCACTGAACCTTTCTGCCAGGATGTTGGCAATGTCTGTGGGTTCAGTGTATTTTTTTTCATTTTGCCCTAACTCAGAGCATATCTGGGAGTTGCCTCCCAGGTTCCTGACATAACTAAAAAAGGCCTTGTGATTATCTTTAGTGTCTTGTGCAATTTTTCTTTCGAAGCTGGCCTTAGATGATTTTATGAGGGATCGTAGTTTTTTGCTAGTACTGATCAGAGACACCTTCCCTTTTTGGCATTTTGCTCTATCATGTAGTAGCTTTCTCCTTCTGTTGTATAGCTTATTTATGGCCGGGTTCCACCAGATAGGTCTTCTGCCTTTGGAGTGAGTCTTGGTTTTATTTGGGATAGCATGCTCCATGCATTCCTGTAGGTGTCCATAGAATTCTTTTGTAAAGGATTCTGCGTTTTGGGCTGTATTTTCCACTGGCCCGGGGGCTTTGAAGTATTTCACCTCAGTTTTGAGAAGTGTGAAGTTTGCTTTTGAGAAGTTCTTCACCGTGGTTTCCTTGGTTGGGGGTGGGGATGGAATATGGATGTCCAGTGAGATTAGTTTATGGTCTGATCTTACCAATGAGCGGTATACCTCTGGTGTGGAACATAGAGACCCCATGTTGGTGATGACCAGATCCAATATGTTTTCCCCTCTTGTGGGATTGGTGACCAGTTGTTCCATAGCATTTGAGTTTATAAATTCTAGGAACCGTTGGGCAAGGGTGTTTGGGCATGAGTAGTTTTCCCAATCAATGTTTGGGTAGTTGAAGTCACCCAATATAATGGTGTTTGGAGAGACCTTCATAGTCTTCAGTGTTCTCAGGAAAGCCGAGTGGGGTTCCTGTGTTTGGAAGGGTGGTCTGTAGCAGGCTACAAACTGAAAGGCAGTTTTGCCCACTGTTAGTTGCACATGGATGGTCTCCAATGCTTCGTGCAGTGCCACTAACCTGGAGGTGTGGGTATCTTTGATAAATATGGATACTCCCCCTCCTTTTGTGGTTCAGTCTGAGTTTTGGGGCCGAAAAGCATGGTATGAAGTATAACCTGTTAGTGCTGGGGTGCTCTCGGGAGCCTTGAACCAGGTTTCTGTTACTGCACAGATATCGATATTCTCCATACTGAGGAGAGTCTCGAGTGCGAGCATCTTGAGGTTTAGACTTCTGGCATTGAGCAGCATTACCCTTAGTTTTTTTTTCTTTGTGTTGTCTATGGAGGTGGGTTTGTCTTTTGAGCCTTGCCGAAAAAAGGCACTATGGGGGAGGCAAGAGCCTTTGCCAGTATTCAAAAACCCAGGGGTGACAGGTGCAAGCCGTCCCTAGTGAAGCAACATGGCTTGTCAAGCATGTCATCCCAGGCTGACAGACACTGGATCCCCTTTGAATGACACCAATACTTTAGCCAATTGTTAAAATTGATCATTTTGTCTTTATACTGTGGCATCATTCTTGGTAAGGGCAAGATGCTACTCAAGGTCAGGGTCATACCGGCCTGGGCTACATGATCAGAGAGCTCCTCTATGTCTCTTTTCATGTAGTCCAGGGAGGTATGTCTCAGGTCATTCACACCAGCATGGACAATGACGGAGTCATATTCATATGTTAAATACTGAGAATGGACTTGACTATTTTATCCTTAAACAGTAACGGTTTAAACAATACAAGGAAAATATCTAATTTATTAAGATATAGGAAATTAAATAAAGTGCATGTAGTATTTCTTCAAGAGACTAACTTCAAAACAAATGATACCTTTAGCTGGAATCCTAATGAATATATGATCTTATCTCACTCTTCATATAAGAAAAAGATTAGGGGAACTTTAATTTTATGGAAAAAATATCACTATGCCTCAAATCATTTACAAATATGAAGATGAAGAAGGACTCCTAGCCATAGTAATAGTAAAATATAACAATAGACTCTGGACATTAGTAAATATATATTGGTTTCCAGGTATTGGGTTGAGACAATAAGAAAACTCATGGATCTAATAACTAGAGTATGTTTGTGTCTTTTGGCTTTTCCCGGCTAGGGGTCACCACAGCGGAACTCCGGTCTGCTAATGATTGGTAGTTGACTTTTACATGCTGAGTTACCAGCCCTGATGCACAACCTTCAATGAAGGTACGCCCATTCACGCATGTCTCCATGCAGAAGACGCTCTAGCTGAGAATCGAACCGGACAGCGTCTTACTGTGAGGCGACAATGCTACCGCAGCACCACCACCGCGGGTCTAATAACTAGAGTATATAAAGGAAGTTTGATTTGGGGAGGTCACTTTAATTGTATACTGGATAAATCAGAGACCACAAGCAAAAGAAATTTATGTGTAAGTTCTATAGGGAAGCTACTTAAGAAATGGGAATAAAGTTTAAATCTAATTGATACATTTAGTTATAAGAACAAATCATTATTATTTTCACACCAAGACCACAGATTTGGGACACATACAAGAATTGATAAAATCTTCATATCTCAAGAGCTAAATTCAAAAATAATAAAATTTTCCATAATCCCTTGTCCCTCAAAATACATACAGATTATAAGAAATTAATTTTTATGTCAAGAATTCCAGCTTACATTACAAAATTAAAACAATTTAAACATTGGTTAGATTCAGAAGTACAATTCTTTTTAGATATAAACTACACTACTGAAATAAATGTAATTAATCTTTGGGATACCTTAAAAACCTATCTAAATGGAAAAATTCTTTCAAGTATAAAAACAAGCTAAAAGAGTGGGAATCAGAATTACGTAACATCCAGAAACAAATTACAGATCTCACTATTAATTCATCTACTTACACACAAAATAATCATAAAAAAGCATTGGAAGACTTAAACAAAAGATATAACGAAATCCTAACTCACAAAACTAATATAGCTGTAGAAAGGTTAAAATTTAGTTCCTATGCAGTATCACCCAAACATATGCATAATTTAGCAATAAGATTAAAACAAATTTGATTGAAAATATTACAAGTATTATACATGAAGAAAGGAAAGAAAAAAACAAAAAGGTTTCGGATATAAATGATATACTGGATGCATTTAAACATTATTTTTCTGACCATTATAATGATACTTCACATATAACTAATACATCAAACTTATACCTGAAATTAGTAAAGGTAAAGACAATACCAGAAAAGTTAAAGTTAGACATTCAAAAACAAATATCTCTAAAAGAAATTACTCAAAAAATCAAGGAAAGTAAAAGTAATAAAACACCGGGAATTGATGGAATAATTAATAAATTGTATAAGATATTTCCATCTTCAGTAATATCATTGTTTCACAAAACTTTGAATGAAATTCTAGCACAAAATACAACTCCAGTTTCATGGAGATACTCCTTAGTTACACCCATTATAACAGAAAACAAAGGCCCTTTACAGTGTAAATGTTATAGGCCAATATCTTTACTTAACAATGATTATAAAATCTTCATGTCAATATTAGTTAGTAGAATTAAAAAAATCATTGACACACATAATAAATGAGGATCAAACAGGATTCATTTATAAAAGACATGCACATGACAATATACAAAGATTTCTAACACTCATAGATTTTATAAACAGAAACAACCAAGAAGCTCTAATATTAGCTTTGGATATAGAAAAAGCCTTTGATTCATTGAGCTGGGATTTTCTTTTTAAGGCTTTAGAATTGTTTGAATTTCCTACTAATTTTATTATGCTAATAAAGAATATTTATAAAAACAATTTGGCTTATGTAAAACTTGGGCCATTTACCTTGAAGGTTATTGAAATAACCAAAGGTACAAAGCAGGGGTGTCCGATGTCTCCCATCCTGTTTGCCTTAGGAATTAAATTATTTGCCTCATTAGTATGCCACAGCTCTAATATATCAGGCATAGATGTATATGGTCAACTCAATTCAAAAATGATGTTATTTGCTGATGATGTTTTACTCATGTTATCTGTCTTGGAGAAATCAGTACAAAAACTAGATGAAATAGTGGAAAGGTTTTATCATATTTCCGGCCTTAGATTTAACAAGGGAAAATTTAATTATATACATTTGAATAAAAAGACAGAATTTACCTTAACTACGAATTGTTTGATAGGAAAACAAGTTCCCATAATAAAATATTTAGGAATAACACTATGTTATAATTTGGAATCTATGTTAGCCACAACTTATAGCAACATAACTAATAAAATAAAAATGTTAATAGTAAGCTGGAATAAAATGCTCTTGAGATTTGAAGACAGATTACAAACAATAAAAATGACAATACTTTCAAAAATTAATTACATTGCACAAGCTATTCCTATAGCACCTAACAAGAAAATCTTGAAAGAAATAAATACAATTCCATTAAACTTTCTTTGGTATCCAAAAAGAAATAGAATAGCCTATACACATCATGTTAGATCTTGAGAAATGGGTGGAAATAAACTTCCAGATCTAGAATCATACATAAAAGCTTCCATATTAAGAACTATCATTAATTGGATAGATCCTAATTATTCTTCAACATGGAAACATTGCACACTATTATTTTTTTAAATGAAAATAAAATAATTAAAAATTGTATATTAAGTGAACAAAAAGGATGTGGCACATGTTGACTATTACTATTCAATATAATATAACAAAACCAACAAACTTAAATTATATAAATAATATTTACACTTTATTCAGAAGATTTATATATAGTAACATGGATATTAAGATTTGGCTAGACTTGATAATACCCTTTAGCTCTACAAAGAATTTCTTCAATAAAATTCATAATGTTATCTTAACTAGATGGGAGGGGAAAAACTTCACTTGTTTGAACATTGTATAGAGAATCAAGTAATATTAGCCATTCAACAAATTCAGAATAAATATGACATTCAATCATCAGACTGGTTGATACTACAAAGCATATTATCATATGCTAAGGATCTTAGCAGTAAAAAATATTAATTCTCTTTATAAAACTAGTCCAAATTTGATAAGTCTAATATCTGATGTTATTTAAGACAATTATAATTGGACAAATCTAATTTCAAAATTATACAAAATATTGATAACATATAAAACTAACCCAAATGCAAGATATTGGAATTTCATAGCAAAAGGATGTCACATTAATCTATCAATTGAGAGTAAATCAAATATTTTATGTTCTGTTAACTTAACATTTAATTTACAAGTATGGAAAATATTTACATGGAAATATATTCACAGGGCACTTATTACACCAGATAAACTATCCAAATTCAATTCACTTGATAAATCTGTTTGTTGGAGATGTTCTTTAAACTGTAAAGCTGATTGGTCTCATATATTTTTTGATTGTATTAATATAAAAAATTCTGGGAAGAAATTATTATTTTTCTCCAAGCTATATTCACAGATACCTTTATTTTAACCAAATCTTTAGTCCTCTTAAATGTTAATGATACTATTGGAATGAATAAAAAAGACCTATACCTACTTTAGTCCATACTAGCTGTGGAAAGGAAATGTATAACTAGAAAGTGGAAGTCTTTACAAGAACCTACTCTGGATGAATTCTTAAGATTGATGGAAGAAACAGTAACATTAGAAATCAAGGTGAAGGAATCGAGAATTTTACCTAAAACATGGACAAACAATCCTTGGGAAAAAAATTAACTCTTATTGAGACATTAAAAATGAACCCTAAATAATTAATGTGTAACATTATACTTTATTAATTGAATATTATAAATTGTTGTTACTAATTTCATATATTTTATTTTTTCCCTCCTTTGTTCAGGTCAGTTGTACATAGTGTATATTAAGGTTTATAATACTTGTCTATTGATGATTGTATTGTTAAACATTATATTATTTGGAAAATAAAAAAAAATTGAAAAAAAATAAAAGAAGTTGCCACATATTCAGATATACTCTAAAGGCATTATCATCTTTATAAATCAGCCTCTGCTCCAGATAACCCATAATCAGATCTGCATAAATAAGGGCAAACGTCATCCCCATAGCAGTTCCTTTTATTTGTAAGTAGCATTCATTTTTGTAATAAGAAACCTGTGTTCCAGAACTAGACCCAGTAGTCTCAATAAAAATGTAATATGTACATCAGAGTACAATCCAGAATTCAAAAGCCAATATCTTACCACAAGTATTCCCCCTTTGTGTGGTATATAAAGATTGTACATCTAGAGTACACATATGTAAATGATTTGATACCAGTATATCATTCATAAGTTTTAAAAATTTAGTAGTGTTGTTAAGATGTACTCTCACTAGCCGTAACCATGGTTTCAATTGGTTCTCTAAATATATTGATAATGGTTCTGTAAGAGAGCCACGTCCAGACACAATAGGTCTTCCTGGTGGATTAACAAAATACTTTGTTTTGTATTTTCGGCAAGATATAAAACCATTGAGGCTTTGGATCCTCTACTATAGAGACAGTTGTTACATCATGTCAGTAATTATACCATTATTCTTTGCCTATAACAAGACCTTATCAATATGTTTTAAAGTCAGATAATGGATCAACAGGCAAACTGAAATAGGGCATATTATCACTCAGTTGTCTTTTAACTTCATTTTCATAGAGGAATCCTACAACACAATTAGGACAACACAGAAAATAAAAAAATAGAAAAATTGGAAGGGAGAACTAAAACTTAAAATAAAATATGTGGACGACAAGCTAGGCATTTCACACAGGAGCAAGTTAAAATTACTTATCTGGAATGTAAATGGATTAAAAGAGAAAAATAAACTTCAGAAGGTGCTGGAGTATCTTGGAAGTAGTTAAGCAGAGATAATAATGCTACAGGAAAACCATTTGTCCCAGAAAGAGCATGGGGAGTTGGTTAGAAAGGGGTTTGGGGGGATATTATTCTGATGCTTCAGAAGGAAGGAAAAGAACTGTGATAACTTTGATATGGTGAGGAATGCTGTTGCAAGGGTAGCAATAGGAAACATCTATATCCAACCATAGAAAGAAGAGGGAAGTTAAGGCAGATAGTTTAAACAACATTAGATTTTATGCAAGGGATAAGAGTGCTTTGTGATGATTGGAATTTTATTATCATTAGAGAAGACATAAGTGGAGAATGCAGACAGCCCAAGAGAGAGAGGCAGGAATAGAAGGGAGTAATTTTGAAGAACTTGATGAAAGTGTGTGGGTTGGAAGATGTAAACACAGATGTTCAGGTTAATGCAAATTGTACAGATACATTAGGACAGTATGGAACTCAATCCAGGCTGTACCAGTTATATGTAACAAAAAAAAAACATAACTATCTGTTTAAACAAATATAAATGTATCCAATATTGCTGTCTTATCACTAAACAGCAAAAATACCATTATGGAAGAAAGAGAGGAAGGAAGAAGAAGACAGTTGAGGTTTAGTCTAAGCTGGCTTGGGTCAAGTGAAAGACAAAACATTTTAGAGGAACAACTGGTTAAATTTTAGAAAGAAGACATGAACGAGAGGTAGGTAAGGTTAGGGAATAGGATAATATAAAACAAGAAGTACAATTAATTCAGAAGTGGGAGAAAAAGAATGGGAAAAGATTTGAAAAAATAAAAGAGAAGAAATTGGAAAAGTGAATTGGGAATAAGCAAGCAGGAGGAATTAGAGCAAATAGAGAGTGTCACTCATCTAGTCAGGATGTGTTCTGTTCAAGCAGCTTTATTATATACAAACACATCACAGTTGAAGATTATTAACTTTAACTTAGGCAACTTATATACAAAGTAGCTATTACATTCATACATGCTCACGCTCTGGCTGCACTCTCAAGATGGCACTGGGTGTAGCACATGCCTGCTATTTATACATGCACATTCATCACTTGCTATGCTTCTTAAAGACACATCAGACACTCTGCTCTACATCCTGCCTCTTTGAGAAATAGAGCATGCAATGCTGAAAATATCAGTTGACATGCAATTAATACAAATAGCTTTTGTCATGCTTTTATACAGAACTATGTAGGTATATACAGTTATGTCCAAGTTGCTGTGTATTTCACACTAGTGCGGCCAAATCATGTGACATAAAACTGTTAATTAGACTTAGCAACTGGAACTGTCTCTGCTGAATGTTCAACCTTAGGAATATCGGGAACATCATTAGAGTTGGAATCAGAAGGTAAGACACATTCTGGAAGAGGAACATTGTCTGGATTGCTCTGAGAGCTAGAGTTTGTATCACAGGAACAATGCTGCGATATTGATTTTGGTACAGGAAGAAGATGTCTGCAATTTCTCCTGTACACCACACTCTCGGATTCTATGAAGTAGGATCTCGGCTTGGTACATATACCTGTTACTTGACCAATCCGGTCGAAACCTTTTGCTGTTTGTATCCTCACTGTCTCTCTGCTCGATTTATCATAACTGGATAGAACACTTCCTGAATAATTGGGCTCTGATGGTTCTGTTGTTTTTAGCTTCAGGCCTCAATAAACTGGAACTAATAGGCAGTGTTGTTCTAGTTTGCCTGAATAGAAGTCTCTGAGCAGGTGAGCCAAGTATATCATCACGGGGTATGTTTCTGAGATTAAGTAAATTCAAAAAGACAATAGTATTGCTATGCTTTGACCTTTCAAGAATTGCTTTGCAATCTGCACTGCATGGTCAGCTAGTTCATTTGAATGTGGATATTCTGGACTACTAGTAACATGTACAACTCTTGCAAACTTCTGAAACAACTGACTAGTAAATTGAGTACCATTGTCAGAAATAACTTTGTGTGGACTACCGTGGACTGAGAAATAACATTTCAACTTAGTGATAACAGTGGTGGATGTTAGATTAGGTAGTAAGTCAATCTCAAGCCCGTTCAAATAAGAGTCTACCAATACTAAGTAATGTTAATTGTTCCACTTGAATATGTCAATGGCTACTGTTGACCAAGGTAGTTCAGGAACTTGAAATAGCTGAAGTGGTTCTCTTTGCAAATGCAGTTTAGTACTATTGCATACTGAACAAGAAGAAAGTACTTTATCAATGTCTTTCACTAGTGAAGGCCAAAATACTAGTTATCTCACCCTTCTTTTGATAGAGTCAGAACCTGGTTGACCACAAAGCAAAATCTAGATATATTCATATTGTAAGGAAGCAGGAACAACAATTTTAGGACCTTTGAAAATAATGCCATCTTCCATCATCTCTGTAAGGAAAGTAGGTTTGTACTTCAAGTGGTACACTAGATTGCTTTGATGGGCATACAATATTAATGTAGTGGTTGAGCTTTTGCAAAATTGGATCAGTCTTTTTATGATCTCTCAGCTCATCAAGTCTTGTGGTAGAAAAATTATGCACTTCCATTACATCAAAATCAAAATTCTCTGTGTCAAGCTCTTGTGTTGTATTTCTGGGTGATCTGGATAAGGTATCAGCCAGATGAAGAAGTTTGCCTTTTGTATAGACCATTTTGAAGTTGTACTTTTGTGATTTGAGCATCATTCTTTGTAATGTCGCTGGAGCTGAATGCATAGGCTTTTTTAGAATAGCAAGTAGAGGCTGGTGATCAGTTTCAATCTGAATAGCTCCACCATAGATATAATCATAACACTTTGAGCATGCAAATACTATTGCCAAAAGTTCTTTCTCAATTTGTGCATACTGCATCTCAGTTTGGGTAAGTGTTCTAGATGCTTAGACTACTGGTCTGCCTTCTTAAAGAATAACTGCACCAAGACCAAATTTTGAAGCATCACAGGAAAGAGTGACTGGTTTATTAACATCATAGCATCTTAATGTAGATAAGGTGGCAATTTTCTGCTTCAGGTCTACAAATGATTTCTGGTGCTGTTACAACCAAGACCATGAAACATTTTGGTGAGTTAACTCTCTTACAGGTGCTGTGAACTCACTGAAGTCTGGTATAAACTTGCCTAAATAGTTCACCAAGGAAATGCTGTAGAGCTTGAACATTATCTGACGATCACATCTTAAGAGTGGCTGCTTGCTTAGATGGGTCTGGTCTTAATCCAGTGCTGATAAATAAATGATCTACATATGTAACTTCTGGTAGTCTGAATTTCCACTTTAGAGGATTGAGTTTTAAGTTCACTTCACATGCTCTGTGTGGAACTACCTTAAGTTTTCTTTCATGATCTGTTTCACCATTGCCTCCAACCAATAAATCATCTATTATGGCACAAGGATAGCCTGAAAACATTTTCTCCATTGCATGATGGAAGACTTCATGTGCAGAATTTATTCCAAATGGCACCCTCTGGAATCTATATCTGCCAAACAGAGTACAAAAAGTGGTCAGTAATGAGGATTTGGAATCAAGCATCACTTGGCAAAATTACCTTTTTGGTATCCAAGACAGAAAAAACAGTGACATTCTGTATTAGGGCTGCAAGTTCTTTGACTGTATGCATTGGATGATGTGATCTCTTTAATGCTTTGTTCAAATCCCTTGGGTCAATACATATTCTGATTTTGTCTGAGCCTTTCTTATGGGCTGCTACCATGGACGACATCCATTCAGTTGGTTCTGTAACTGGACAAATTACACCTTACTGCACCATTTTATCCAACTGAGCTTTAGCTTTATCTTGCATCACTATTGGAACTATTTTTGCTGGTCTGTCTACTGGACTGATCTCTGGGCCTAACTTCATAGAATAGGAGACTGGCAGTTTGGCCAACTTGTCATCAAAATCATCAGCATTCTCTGAGAAAATGGCTTCAGAAAAACTGGAACTAGGATATGCACTTATATGCTGAACTTCTTTGGTAAAAGAAAGCAGATTCATTCTCAAACTGTCTCTGAGACCCAGTAATGACTGCACAGGTCTTCGGATTACATAAAATAACAAGTTTTAACAGTTCTTATCCAAATAACATGAAAAAGCACTACTGAGCCTTTGGTTTGAATTTCTTCACCTCCATAAGCAACACGTTTTTCACTACTAGCCACATTGAGTTGTTCATTAGTTCTCATCTTAGCAAATGTGTCTGCTGATATAATATTACACTTTGAACCAGTGTCCACTTTGAGGTTGGTGGATTTACCATTAATCTGGACTGTACAAAGCACTTAATTATTTGCCAGCAAATTCACTGCATCAGCCTTTTCACCAATTAATGATACACCATCTACATAGAAAGTAGATAACAGCCCTTATTGATCAATTTGCTTTTTTAAGTGACCCTTCTTTATAACTGGGTGAGGTTTACTTGATTTGCAAAACTTTTGAAAATGCTTCCATTTTTTACACTTGTGGCATTGCTGACCAAATGCTAAGCATCTCTCTCTTTTAGCCTCATGACTGGCACCACAATTTCAACAGTTAACAATAAAGCTGGATTTGGGTTTTGCTAACTCACACTTGTAAAGCACTGAGCATGCTCCTTTCTTAAAACGACATGGTTTCCCTGGTGAGCCAGCAGGGGTGTGGCTGCCATGTGCTTAGGCCTGCTTCTACTTGCCACGTGTTACATGCTGTCTACATTTTCTCTGGAGCCTGCTGAAACCATGCTCTTAACACTTGCAACCATACTTGTGTGCCTTTCTGTAACTTCATGGATTTGACAACTCTCAATAGCTTTATTCAGAATTATATCACTGTCACAAAGCAAAATCTTTCACACAGCAGCATTATTAATACCACACACAAGCCTGTCCTTTATCAACTCATCTTTTAAGTTACCAAACCAACACATTTTAGCTTTGTTTCTCAGGTCAGTAGTATAAGCTGCAAAGGTTTCCCCCAGTTTCTGCTCTCTTGTGTAAAAGAAATGCCTCTCTAATGTAATATTTGTCTAGGGGTTGCACATTTCTCTGAATTTGTGCTTCAAACACTCGGGGTCTTCTCTTGATTCAACCTGTACAACAATATGATGATTTTTACCTACTCCCTCATATACTGCTGGTGCATACACAAATGAGTGCTCTCTTTCTATGGCCTGTGGCCCAGCTAGGTTTAGCAAGATGAATGCCCTGGTGCATGCATCTTTGTCAGAATAAGCTGCTTGTATAAAAATATCATACTCTTGCTCAAATATCCTCTAATTCTCTACAATATTCTGATCAAATACAAGTGGTAAGGGCTTTCAAAATCCATCGGCCATTATTAAAACATACCAGTGAAGGGTTTTGCAAGTATGCATGGACACACACACACACATACACATATACCAGAAATATATGCCAGTATTCATAACTTTGCCCAATGGCACAATGAGCCTCTGAGCAACTGAACTTTGTGAAATAAGTCTCTTGGGCACTGTAATACTCTTGAAATTACTGCACTGTAAGAAATCACCTCTTATCAGTGTAAGAAGCATTTCAAATAAATGCACTGTATGAATAAACTGGGCAGAAGAAGCTCAGAGTAAGAAACAGTTCAAAGTAACTGCACTTTGTGAATAAACAGTACACATCACATTGAAACTTACCCAAAATGGCGGCACTTTGCTAGATAATTCTTTACAGTACAAGAAACACTCTGTAATGGTAGCACTTTGCGAGTAGACACACTCAGCACAAGAAACTTTTTGAAATGGTTGTACTTTGTCTGTTCTTCATGAAATAGTTGCACTTTGCATACAAATAAACTCTTTGGAATACATGAACAGTAATAACCACACACTGTACGCACTTTTGCATACTTTGAGATACTTCAAATAACTCTAGTTATGCCCTTAATACAATATGAAGTCATAGTTATGCCAAAACACAGCACTTTGCCAAAAAACATGCAGTCATCCTGCTTTATTTATGCTTAATGTGCCCTTTTTACCTTTATTATATTAGTTTTGCTTGTTTAATCTCTTTGAATTCTCATTGTACTTTTCCTGTGCTTGTTTTACTCTAAACATGCCAGTTTTGCTTTAAACACACTCATTTTGCTTTAAACATACTTGTTTTGCTTTTTTGACAATCGTTTTATCAAATACATTAATTTTAAACATTTAGTTTAATTAATAAACCTTTTGTGCCTCTCGCTTGTTTAATAATTCAGTTTGTGCCCTTGTAATGCTCTGTTTTATCTTTTTTTATAAAATAAACTGTTTGTGTAAGTTTTCATTGCCTTTGGCTCTTTTCTGGCCCTTTTTTGTGCTTGTTTCTCTTAGTTTACCTTCACTGTTATTTCTGCACTGTGTAGCTCTGGATATCAATCTCTTGAATCCCACTTCTGACACCATGTCGCTTGTATAGTTAGGATGTAATAGATGAGACTTTGTGGGTTCAGTTTGAGCAGCTTCATTATGCACAAATAGGTCTACTTTAGATGAATGAAACACCGCTTACCCGAAACCTGTTTCACCGAGATGAGAAGACCAACAGCACTATAACACCAATGTCCCGGAACACTGACTATTCACTCCAGATAAGTAACTGCTCAGCCATCCTGTTGAACTTTGCCCTTTACCCCCATGGTAGTGGAATCTTGGAGATGGTATTTTTAGTTAGGGGGTGTTTGTAAGTTTGTTTTTCTTCCGTTTTCTGTTTGCTTCAGATGGCAGAGTGGTTACTTACCTGGAGTGCATAGTCGGTGTTCCGGTATGTCAGTGTTGTGGTGCTGTCTGTCTTCTTGTCTCTGTGAAATGGGTTTTGGGTAAGTGGCATTTCATTCATGTAAAGTAGACCCATACAAAATATATCATTATTGAAGCTTTTTAACTTTAACTTAGATAACTTATATACAAACTAGCTATTACATTCATACATGCTCACTCTCTGGCTGCACTCTCAAAATGGCACTGGGTAGAGCATGTGTCTGCTAATTATATATGCACAGTCATCACTTGCTATGCTTCTTAAAGACACAGCACACACTCTGCTACAGAGAGGAAGGCACATATAGAGGATTTTCAATAGGAAAAAATGATACTATTAGTGCAACTGCCTGCTATTACCCCCAAAACAAAATATGTTATTGGCACAATGAAGACAACAGAAAATTAAAAGAAGTATGTTGCAAATACAAAATAATAAAATTAAATTAATGATTACTGATTTTCACCCGAGAACACAAGTGATGAAAATTCCCTCTAATATTGTATACACTGCAGTCCTTCATATATGATCCAGGAAAGACATTCTGTGAAAGGTAAGGAAACTAATAATGAGTTATGTATGGGCCGAAAATAAATCCAGGGTAAAATGAAGTGAAATGATTTTACCACCTGAGAGAGTGGAGTGTTGGCAGTTCTACACTTCTATGAGATTTCTAGATTTGGTGCTTAACGTGTGTAAATGAACTGCTCTCCATCTGTATTCAGCTAAAATACTTGCTTAGAATCTGACAGTAACTTATATAACTTTAATGCATGCAAAGCTGGCTTGCTTCTCAGACAAGTGCAGCCTTTTCATCCCATACTGCCCTGTACTCTAGCCACTGCCCTCTACTCATACAAAAGTACAGATAATAACTTTAGCAATCTAGGCTCTAAAATGTGGTGGTCTATCCCACTAACATAGGAGATGCTACCTTTTTTAAGATCAGAAAAAGCTACAAATATCATCAGTTTAAAGTGACTGAATGCCATTGTTTCTCCAATATTTCTTGAATCTTTCCTAATGCCTTCACCTCTTATCTAGTCATCTCTCTTTTGTGGTCATTTTATGACCAACTTATTTATTGTTGATGTAACTTTGACTGAAGACTCATTACATTTGTTTCCTTCCTCTCTCTTTTTCAACTTTCTTTCTTAATTTCCTTCATTCTGTCTTTAACTTACCCCTCCACCTTCTTTTCCTATTCTTGTAAACCTCTTCCTTTCTGGTAATCTTATTATATTTCTGGATTTTTATTCTCTCTGTCTCTTTTATTCCTTCTTCTCCTATATTTCCCCTCTGCCTATCACTCTATAACCCATGCCTATCTTCTGTTTACCAACTTCTTTCAATACTTGCTAGTTATCCTATCTTGTTCCCTGGCATATTTCACTCATTAATGTGAATAGTTTTCATTGCTATTATTAATTTTCATTGGTGTTCATGTTTTCAATGGTGTTACTATGTCTTTTGCTGTTTGTTCTATACTTCATTATTTTTCTCACTGTGTGACTTTTTCTTTACCCAGGCTGATTCTGAAGTAGATCTGTTTGGAAAAAAGCTTTACCAAGTTTAACAAATTTAAATAACTAACTACATAAATAAACCTATATTAATGGCTACTGAAAAGAAAATGGACTGCTTTTGTCTTTTAGTGGACTGCAGTAAAAAAGTGATAATATAAAACAAGAAAAATGGTGTACCTAAGAGCCCAAGTGTTAACAAAATAGGCATTGTCTTGGCATTATACTTGTGCACTATTTTTCTGTAATTTTTTTTTTGTTTTGTTTTGGGTCCACTACAGAATAAAATTGATGTTTAGCATATTAAGTAAAAATGATTAGGCAGTATTTTACATCTGCTGCATTTGCTAACTTAAGATAAGAAATCCAACAAAGAAAAATTAAAACTCCAGGTTACCATGGCTGTCAAGGCAGAAGATTTATTAATCAAATGGTAAGCACTTTCACAGTATTGTTATACAGTGAAAGTGCCTACCATTTAGTTAATAAATCTTCTGCCTTGATAGCTGTGGTAGCCTGGAGTTTTAATGTTTCTTCGTTGGATTTGCTTTGGCTTTTACTACATGTTTTCGATCAGCAGTTTTGTTTTTCTAGATTTAAGATAAGAAATGATGGATTTGTGAGTTGTATGCCTGTGATGTGTTGAGAATTTGCACAGATGTTAACTAGCTAACACACAAAGCACAAAGACTAGTAACCTCATAAAGTATAATCAGTTCTAGCAACTTTGTAAATTAAACTGTATCAGTGTCAGATATCAACATTAACAGCCTAGCTCTAAGGCAGAGAGGGATAGAGCCCTGCCTGCATTCCAGGTGACAGGGGTTCAAGAGCCCTGCCTATGTTCCAGATGGTAGGGGTTTAATTAGTGGGCCTGACATTAGAGAAGCCAAGCAGCAAGGAGCAGGAGCAGTGAAGGGGTGTGGCCTGCTTGCATCTCCCTAGGAAGAAAAAGATTGTGCACACTTGGGAGTATACTGGTTGATACTAACTCCCTGGTGGAGCTGGGAAGATCATTCTTCATGCCTCAAAGGGAGGGGTAGGGTGCTTGGATGGAGCTCCAGGGTTACATACTCTGTCATAAGCTCTGAATGATGGCCTCTTCCAATTAATTCTTGTGTCCATGATGGGGAATGAACAGCCCGATTTTCAAGTAAGTATCTGGTGATTGATAGACAGCAGAGTCAAAGAAAAAACAGGCATTTACATTGACCAAAGCAAACTTCTCAAATTAATAGCACTTCTTCTTCACAAAATCTGCTAAACTATGCACGTTTATAAAGCGTATTGCCTCCTGCACATTTGAAATTGTAGCAAATAAACAATAGTAAAATAAGTTATGTACAATGTACTGTGTGAATCTGCAGTGTATATCTATTGTATTAGGTACTTACTGGCTACTTTTTGATGGATTGCACTTGTAATTGGTTTATACGGTTATCACTACTGTTTTAAAGCATTTATTTAATCTGGTGTCAGAAATGGTCATTTCTCGGTTTATTGTCATTTCTAGCCTGTGTGCCTCCAAATCTCTTTGCAGAAGAGTGATTTAACTAGGATCTTGTTTGGTAGTTGCTTAGCATTTAATTTGCACTTGAGAGCCACTTTTGCTGTGCTTTTGCCTTACAGGATCAGACATCTTTTGGCAGAAGGTGTTTACTTGGACTCTGTTAGTTGAAAAGCACCATGGAAGAAAGTTCTAATTGTTGTTATTTATTGGCTAGAGGGCATATGAGTCAGTTTTCAAGCTTTTCATTTATCTGGGCAGAGCTGCCCACTGGGCAGTGGCTGTCAGCAGTGCCCTATATAGTAGCAAATGCCTATACAGTAAAACTTATCGATAAAGATAGGATGAGATCCATAACCTGTTAAACAGTGTGGCATTGTGCAGAAATAAGCTTAGAGCAGCTAACCTGTGGATCAAATCACACTATTATATCCTAACATTATATGACATCCTGCCTTTAACTCCAGAAGCTACCTTAGGAGACCTCTGTTAAAACCCAATCCTTAATCCTAAACATCCAACTCTATTACAGGACCAGACAACATGGATATGCAATTTGTAAATGTATCTGTGGTCAGCTTGTTAGATTTGGGTATCCTAAGACAAAGTAAAAATTGTCTCATGTTCTCACACAATCAGTTAATCATTAGAGAAAATAACCTGGTATGCAAAAGATCTAAATACACAACTTCCTTGGAAGCAAAAATCTTGCATACAAAAAATGTTGTCAGGAATACCCGCACTACATCCCTCATACAAACCATTCCCAAACACAGATTGTCTAATGCTAAGGCACTTAAAACCTTCCCAAATCTCAAAGAACTACAAAATCACCAAATTGCAACACTGCCCCTCAACAGTCACTATAACCACACACCAAAAGCAACAATAAACATCTCATTAAACCTACACCTAATGGTCCCCCAAATGCCAAACCTGTAAGGCAACCTACACTTTACCTAATACTCTTGCCATTGGGGACTCCATTATTTAACATAGAGATACCCTACTCAACAGGGTGAACGAGGAGAAGATTATGGTTAGTTGCCTCTCTGGAAACAGGATTCACAATATTCCATGCACACTCAAGTTACTGCACCCCAGATACCAACATGATTCTATCATAGTCCATGTGGGTGTAAATGACCTGAGACATACCTCACTGGACTGTATGAAAAGAGACATCTCTCAGAATATGTGCCACAGATAAGTATGAACCTTACAATAAGCAGCATTCTACCTTCACCAAGGATGATGTCACAGGAGGAATATAAAATGACTGATTTTAATAAATAGCTTAGTTTCTGCTGTCACTCCAGGGGGATCCAATATCTGTCAGTGTGGGTGGGCAGGATTAAAAGACTACATTGCTTTGCCAAGGATGGGTTGCACCTGTCCCCTCTAGACTCTTGGATATTGGCTAAAACTTTATACACCCCCCGAAGTTCTTTTTTAAGCAATGTGAAAAAAGATAAACTATCAACATAGTGAAAATGTCTATAGGTAACCTTAAGGTATTACTACTTAATGCTCAAATGCTCAGGGCCTAAGCAAAAAATAAATAAAAATTCACACCCTTCAAGCCCTCTTCACTCTGGAAAATGTAGACATCTGTACCATGACAGAGACTTGGTTTAAAGCCAATGGAAGGGCAAAGCTACAGTGCCTTCCACACATTTAGACCAACAAGAGCACAGACTGGGGCCAAAGGTGGAGGTCTTTCAATCTGTGTTAGCAAAAAACATACTTCCAGATTGAATGAACCAAAAAAATACACCAAGGCTAAATTGAAGATATAAACAAATAAACAAAAAGAACCCCACCACAGCACAAGAGGACCACAAATTTGTGGTCCTCTCGTGCTGTGGTGGAGTTCTTTTTGGATACCTCCAGATTAGATGATACCATTGAGCTCATACATGTGCAAGTCACAAAAGGTAAGGGCCCTAACCATAGCATGGCTAGCTAAGGGTCATCATCTAAGTCCCTAGAATCTCACAACTCTTACCTAAACCTATGAGAGGTGCTCACCATCCAACCAAGCACCCTATTCATGGGTAATTTTAACTACCTCTCTATAGACTGGAAAATGTACACTGCCTCAAACTCACAGGCACAACACTTCCTGGAATTTATTAACACAAACACCTTGGAAGTTGGAACAGATAGTGCATGCTCCAAACATAGGATCATACATACTGGATCTGGTACTCACCAACATGGGAGAACATTGTACCCCCTCCATGTCACATTCTCACTAGTAAGGTCGGATTACAAAGCTGTACCATTTGAAGTAAAAATCAGTCCAGAAAATCTAGCAAAATATTAACAGTTAACAGCTATTCAAAGGCAAAGTACATCCTATTAATTGACAATTTGTCAAAATTCAAGGCTCCATCCATCCTTGAGACTACATCTACTTATGCAGAATTATTCACAAGGTCACTATACAAACATGTGAAATGGCTGCATAGAGGCTGCTGTACCTACCAGAAATAAACCAAAAACAAATACAAAAATTAAAACCCAACTGGTGGAATCCTCACCTAATAAAATAAGAAAACTCATATCCAAAATCAGGAAAAGCAACTCCCTTAAAGACAAGTGCTTTCTTATATAACTAAACAAGAAACTAAGAGGCCTAATTAAGTCCAACAAGGCCAGCTATGAGGTCAGGATATCCTCACAGGCTAAGAAGGCCTTCTTCCTCTAGGTTAGGAACCTTAGAAGTAACGCACAACAGTGTGCTGAACTGGTGGTGAACAGTACCACTAACAGTGATCAGGGAGATATAGCAAATCTACTGGATGTTAAATTCACCTCAGAATTCACCCCAAAATCCCCCTCCCCAAATCTGCCTGGTGAAATCCCCTCCAACATACTTCCCCCAACTATCAGCAGTGACAAAGTGCTGGCAGCACTTGCTAAAGCCAACAGCACTGCCTTCATGGGTCCTGACAACATCCCCAGTTGCCTCCTGAACAGTCTAAAACATGACCTATTAGGACCACTTGAGGCACTCTTCAACTACAGCCTTGAAACAGGCTATGTTCCAAGTAAATGGAGGACAGCAACAGTCATTCTCCTACATAAGGGCAGACCATCAACTGATTCAGGGAACTACAGACCCATCAGTCATGCAAAGCCATGGAACAAATTATCAAGGAAATGATAAACAAAGACATTGGCAACCTACAGACATTGGACCCATTCCAGTTTGGCTTTTTTAATGGTAGGTCATGCCTACTTAACCTGGTAGACTTCTTTGAGAGGGTCATCAAGGCAATGGATGAGGGTAAAACAGTGCTTATTGTGTATCTTGACCTGGCTAAGGCATTTACTACAGTACCATACTCTGTCATTGTTGACAAGTTCTCTGACATAGACATAAACCCTTATATAACTTGTTGGATTGCCAGTTGGCTCACAGACAGGACCCAAAAAGTCAAGATCAGTGAGACCACCTCCAGTAAGAGACCAGTCAGCAGTGGAGTACCCCTGCTGGTCCTGCTCTTGTTTGGCATCTACTTCTCAGAAGTCAAGGCTAACATTAAAGGACTCCCAAAGACACAAACATCTTGCAAGTGGGTTTAACACAGACAAATGACTCATGTCAAAACAATGGCCTAAAATTCAATGCCAAAAAATGCATTATAATGAACTTTGGGAAACTGTCAATGCAAATTATTTGCACCATGGATAAAACTGCTCAAAGTGTTGACCCAGTAATAAGGGATTTGGAAGCATATGTAGATAGCAACCTGGCCTTTGATCAACATGTAACTAAGATAATAAGAAAATAATTCTATGACATCCAACTTAGAGGTAAGGGTATGGCAGCCATGTCTAAGTAAGTTATAGTACCACTCTATTCAGCCCTTATCAGATCTGTTGTTGAATACAATGACCCCTTTTGCATGTATCTAACCCAACAGTTGGAACTCCCACAGAGTTTTTCACCAGGAGAATCCAGGGCATGAATAACCTGTCATACAATGATCACCTAAAGGCTCTGTCTCTCTGTATTCAGTTTCCTACAGGCTGCTAAGAGAGGATCTTTGCCTGGCTTACAGGACTTCCTCAGACCCAGCCCTGATGGATCTGTGCACATGCGCAAAACAAGCAGCACCAGAAACACAAGATCCAGGGATCTGAACTTCACTTGTGACATAAACTAGAAAGAGAAAGAGAGAGAGATGTGTCCTAAAGGATTCCAGCACTATGGAATAGGCTTTCCATCCATGTAAAACAGAGTTCATCCCTGACAATATTTAAACAAAATCTTGACAATTTGACAGGAAATTCTAAATTTGCTCCCAATTTTGTCCCCATGTCCCTTATGGACAGAGACCATCAATAAGAAAAGTATTATCCTAACTAACACCCCCACACAAATCCTTAGTTACCTGCCTACTAACATGACTCCCTGTATGATACTTGGGACTCAAAGGGTTTGGGGGTGCACGGCTAGGCTTGTATGGGCCCTAGTGGTCGCTAGTTTAGTAACAAACCTATGAACCTATGTACTATGAGAATATGTATAATTTTTTGTATATAAATATTTATATTTGTTAAAAATATATTTCTACTTTGAAAACTGTCTCCTTCCAAACCCTAATGCATCATCATGATACTTTGCAAGGTTGTGAGAACAACATCTCAAAACCTTTGAGAAAACTGGACAAAAAACATTCATTAGTTAGAAATGATATACAAACTAATATATTCAACTGCAATTTTGTCACTCCTTTGACTGGCTAACAAACCTATACCTTGAGACTGATCCTGTTGTGACTTACTTGCTTGATTTATTCTATCTGAATCTCTGGGCCTGATTCCAAAAGACCTTCTGTCAGTGTAAGAGACCACTTACACTGAGAGCAGGCTGAAAGCATGTCTTTTGGAATTTGGCCCCAGTGTAAGTCTATTTACAGACAGGCTTTCACAAAAGTAAGTCACTTACATTGAGAGCAACTCTTGTAATCAGAGCAGACTTACACTGAGAGCAACTCTTTTGGTATCTGGCCCTCCACCTTCTCTTGAAGGTTGATTACTGTTATAAGGCCTAATAATCAATCCCAGTTGACTGATGCATGGTCATTATTTACAGTACTGTAACTGTTATTTTAAAAAATGATTAAGTATGGTGTAATTTTTTAATAAGTTTGTTTTTTCAAATGTGGAAAATGCTATTTCATTGTGAAATTTTTACCACTTGTCTGACATTCTTAATTATTTTATTATGTCTTGTAGTTTTTTAATCTGATTATTGGCTGAGGCATAGCTTTTTGATTAATGGGGAATATCTATATCTATAGCTATATCTGTGTGTGTGTGTGTGTGTGTGTGTGTGTGTGTGTGTGTGTGTGTGTGTTTGTGTGTGTGTGTGTGTGTGTGTGTGTGTGCTCATGTGCATATGGATATGTATATATGAACATGATTATATTCATTAATATGTATGCTTATAATCACCACACCACAAATAATCGAAAAATAAACATTGACATTAATGGATACTGAAAGCAAAAATCATGAATATACAGTATTACATTAATTAAAGCAAAGGCACCTATTTTCTTGGTACTGTTAGCAAAAGGGTTTTTCATAATACTAAAAATAATGCTTCAGTCTTGTGTTTTTTCATAATAAACTGTGTAGAGTTGGGGTTCAATATTCAAAGCTCAAAAATGACCCATAGACCTCAAAAGAGAACATTAAAGGCCTCACTCCACTTAGCAAAGGTCTAATATGTTTTATTCCTGTCCCATTCATCTAGTCTTAATTTACAGATTTTTAAACTATCATTTTACAGTACAGTCGATTATTTGAACCCAATTGGGACCTAGGATAGTTTGGATAATCAAACATACAGTGAACTGGATAAAAGTGAATGAGTTCCCCATATGAAAGAGCAAAGGATGACACAGGATGAAACTGAAAAGAATGTGGGACAGAAAGATGCTCTGGAGCTTTCTGTAGCATGCCTGCAGAAAAGGAGAAGAATGTGCCCTCAGTTTAGAAGAAAACGATCTAAGGGGAGAGTTGCTTGGTTTAATAGAAATTGATAAGACATATTAAGATCAATGAAAGAAATAGACTACAGAAAATCAATAAGATCCAAAAAAGTTAGAAGTTTGATAAAATAAATGAACACAGTAATCAGAACTGTTCATAGAGAGGGCGGAGCCTGAATGGCTAACTAGTAGCAACATTTTTTTAGAGCTCCACAAAACTAGTTCAAATAACAGGAAAATAGTTAATTTCATCGAACAAAAATATCCAACTATTATTGATAAACTTATGAACTAATAGTGTACTAATTTTGAAAGCTTTTTGTCAATATTTTCCTGTCAAATTAATCTGGAGACTACTATAGCCACTTGGAAATGAGTAACTCAAGGAACTCACACTCTGAAACTCTTGAAGAAGGAAATCCAATTGATGTCCTCTGTACTGCAGGAGCTGTCATTGAAAATGGATAATTTTAAAGACAACCTTGAAAATCTTAACGAGAACTGCCAAAAACAAACAGATGTCTTTAAAGAATTATTACAGCAGCAACAAACAAAAATAATGGGCATTGAAACACCTCACTCTGATATAGATGGAAGGTTGAAGGAAGACGAGAACCAAAGTGAATTTCTCTTACAACAAAATAACTGGTTAATCAACAAGATAGATGATTTAGAAAACAGAGAAAGGCACAAATATTAGAATATTTGGTCTTCTGGAAAAAGCTGAGGGTGAGGACATTACTTTATTTTTAAATTCCTGGTTGCCGGAATTCTTAGATCTAAAAGAAGGACTGTCAAATGGCATAGAAAGGGCTCATTGAGCCATAGGAAAACTTGTATCATCTTCTAATACTTCTCCTAGATCCATTGTAATAAAGTTTTTATCATACCTTGATAAAGAACTTATACTAAAGTCAGCATGGAGGAAAAGTCCTTTAAAGTATAAACAACACCACACCAAATAAGATTCGATAATGACTATTCAACCAGAGTGCTAGGTTTAAGGAAGAAAGCATGGCCATTTGTAAAATTCCTGAAACAAAACAAAATCAAAGCTCAACTTGCATACCCTGCAAAAATCAAAATTCTTTATTCAAATTAAATGAGAACTTTCGACAACATAGATGAGGCATCTTCTTTTATCAAGAACAATAATATAATTACAATTCCAGAAGAAATGGACTGGTCAACATCTAACTCACTGAAAAGATACCAAGAAGAAAAAAATTCCTAAACTGATGTAAAGAAGAAGAAACAAAGAACTGAAATAAAAAATGCAACAAGTTTAAATACTCTCACAGATTCTACTAAAAAGTGAAATATATACTAAAGGAAACTGAAACCAAAACATATGTACATTTACTTTTTTTAGTTGCCTCAATATGCATAATATTGTTTATAATTCTTCTGTTTTTCTTTTTTAATACAGCGATGCTTAAACTCTACTTACTACAAGATGAGGCTGCTTGTGTCAAGTGGTTAGCACAATGACACTCATATCAAATTTAAATGTGTAATATTGTAGGGATTGTTTCTTTCAAAAAGCTCATTTTAATTACTTAATAGATTGCCTTGATGGGATAGAATTGAGAACGGGAGGTGGGGAGAGGAAGGAGAAGAGCAGTGAATGATCTGGGTGTCTCCGTTAAGAAATACTGACATGCAGCTCATATAGATGGTTTGTAACCATCGGGTTTCATGTGGCTACAAGATATTAAGCAATAAGCAGTAGGTATCCGTAAAAAAAATATAAATATAGTAGATATATAACTGATCTGTGTTGAACACTTTATTGTTACAGTTTGAAAGCATCATCTCTCTTTTTTTTTCTTTACACGAACTGCCTGACGAGGATATGAATAAATAATGGCTGTTTACAAGAAGCCGCAAGCTCATTTCACAGTCAAACACACTTGCGAACACATGAATAGCATCCTTGTAATCATTCAACACAACAGTAACACTAATAGCTTGCACTCACGCTCTACAAGGATACGATGATGTAAAAGAGAGAGAAAGAGGACAGAATACAGTATAGTCTTACTAGGGAGAGAGTAAGAAAAAGGAAAAAAATAGTATGAACACATTCAGCTTTATCGGACTACAACAACTACAAAATTCAATGTGAAAAAAGCCCACTATACTAGTACACAAACTAAATCACTAAATTAGAAATATAAATAAGAATAGTTACTTTTACAGAGTAGTGAGTGGCAGGGATTGAGTGTATAAACTGTTAGTTAAGATACCAAGAGTTTTCATGTCAATACAGTTGTACACTTCCTGTTAGTCTTAAAGTGACAAGCACCCTCTAATATAGTCCTGATAACACGCTGATTATTAATGTTCAAAACATTCAGGAAATGGTCAGGAAACTGTTTCGAATTTTATGTACAGAATTTATTTTATCTTCCAAAAGCTTCTGATTTCAAAGTTATATTTACACCTTCTTGACTGTAGCTGTTGTACTGCTTATAAAAAAACCCTCTGACAGATTTCAACATAGTTTTAATTAAAAATATTTACATGCCTGTGTGTGTGTGTGTGTGTGTGTGTGTGTGTGTGTGTGTGTGTGTGTGTGTGTGTGTGTGTGTGGTGGTGGGGGGGTTGTGGGTGCATGTGTGTCCTTGTTAAAAAATAGTACAGGACAGATGACTGACCATTAACAGATTTTTTTTTTTAGTGTATAAGGTATTTGCCTATTCCAAAATAAATGATAATTCTGTAAGATGCCACCGTTCTAGAATGTACTTGCATGAAATAGTTGGTTGACTAGCACAATGTATAATTAGATGTTAAAGTCCAAATGCATTCCAGTTTTAACTGTTGTTTACTGGACAGGGATATCCTGTAATGTAATAGGCAGCAGTGTGTCATACATACCAGTTAATGCCTGCTAGCCAATTTGTTTCTGTAATGCATATACATTTTTTGGCACAAGTATTTAAAATATATACATCAAAGTTCTATAGTGTGTATTGGGCTGTTCTACCACTTTATTATCTCATCATGACTTTCAGTACACCTCGCATAGCACATTCAAAGGATATATGGTTAATCAGTTGAGTGGATTTAAACATCAAATTCCAGCAATTTTAAAATACTAATGGACAGTTAATCTGTAAAATGCAGTGACATATTTTACAACTGACAACAGATACAATTTTAATTGTCCACAGCACTGACATAGAAAAGTAGGCTACATTATGTACAGTTAGTGACAGGCATAACAGCAGTCTGCTGCCAGTCATAAACATGCTGAAAATCTCTCTTAGATTGATGTTTAACTCTTTAATAGATTGTATTTCAAAAGGAGAATTGACTTGTGTAATGTAAAGCTCTTGGATAGACTCAGAATATTTAGTTGGTATAAATATGAAGTACTTTATAATAAAAATAATGATAAGACAAGGCTAAACAATAGGAAGAAATAAGTTTTCTCAGTTCAGGAAAACACTGTATACTAACTCTGTAAGAATTAGAGAAACATAATCAAGTGATTTATTCTACAAATCTCAAACATGGAAACATGAGTCTGTATGTGTCAATCTACAAATATGTGTATAAGCACAGAGATGAGCACAAAATAGTGACATTACACACATATGTTTATCATCTACATGGCTAGATTTGACAATGTGCACATGTGCAAATACAGACATATCATTTTTAATTGATTATAGGTATGATTATATATATTATTTGGAAACAATTTACTTTTTGTCATGCATAGAAACTCATTTACTGCACCATAGCTAAGCTGCACAACAAAGGAAATACTATAATGTGTTTCAGTGGGCATTCTGAGTCTGATATTTTTTAATCAGTAAGCTTATCCTAAGTAAAAATATAGTTGGTTTAATAGTTTTTGTTGACAGAAAGTTAAAACTGTTACATTTGAATGAATAAATGAGATGGGTCTTATATAAAACGTTTATAAAATGTTTCTTTAACCTATAGTAAAATCTGTGTATTAAATTTATAGATTATATGAAAAGACAAAAGAATATTAAATATTGTAAGACTTTAATATGCATTATAAACTAGGATATGAAGTATATAACCAAATAGTCAAAGAAACATTGGATATAATAAGTAATCTATGAGTATTAAACTATCTTGAACAATAACTAGTTTGCAGAGCTTACCATATGTTTGCGCTAACAAAAATTATATATTTTTTATTTTTTTTAGTAAAAAACAATATCACAACTGTGTATGCAATACAATTACTTGATTTATGGGAAATTTACAAGCATATACCATTCAATTTTTTTTTTATTTAAATCTTAATGTATTCATGTAAAATAGATTTTATTACAATCAATATGTATTTGGAAAAGATTTTATCTATCATCTACTATTAGATGATTAACTTGAACATTTGATGCATATATTACTATGTTAATAGTTCTGTCATGTACATATATAGAAAATCTATAATCAAATCAGATTCAGAAATGATTCAATAGTTATCAATCAATCACTATGAATGGTTCAATGAAAAAAGTATATAATAAAATACATATCTGTGTCTTTGCAAATTGTTCCTATACATAAGGGAGAGAGAAAAGGGGAAAAGATGACATTAGAGCAATTGGATGTTGGGTTTAACTTATTTGAAATGAATATACTTAGCCATATGATTGATATGTTATTAAATGTTCATAATAAGGAATGTATTTATATATATGTATATAGCCTACAATTACTTCTGTGTTTCACTATGTATATAATAGGTAGAACCATAAGTATCATTTAACATATACTAGTTTATAATTTCTTTTTTCAAAACAGGTTTATTGTTTTAACATATAAGAGAAATATCATAACAATTTTATACAAGTAATTAAAAATAGGTATTATTATAATATTCAACAAAACAACTAAAGTATTTACAAAGACATCCACTACAATCAGATCAATTAATTAAACTAAAATACCATGCTATTGAAATTAAAATTTTTTTAACAAATTTTGTAAATTATCCCATACAATAAAATAAGATGTTTTTCTATTTGTTCTAGTCCTAATTGTGTTTATTTCCATATGGCACACTATATTCATAACATTTTTAAATTCATTGAATGAAGGAGGTGTATCTGAAATCCAATTTCTAGTTATTATTTTCCTAGCCACTGCTAGAATAGACCATAACAAGGGAAGCTTAACCTTTTTAACACTTTGAGGTACAGGTGTGTTGAATAATATAAGAGATTTAGAAATAATGAAATTATCTGTAAAAGAGCCTGCAAAAATTCATTAATTGACTTCCAGTATTCTTTCAATTTTATACAGTCATAAAACATATGAGCCCAGTCAGCATTAATTTCTACATTACATCTCTTACATAGATTATCTTTATTATTTATTTTATTCATCATCAAAGGTGTATAAAAGATCTATGTAAAAATTTCCATGTATAAAGTCTCCAGACAATGGAAGACGTAGTTCTATAAGCAGATTCCAATATATATTGTTTATCTTGTTGATTTGGTGGGTCCCCATTAATAGAAGTGAAATAATTCCAGTATGAATCTACACTGTAAAAGTTTCTTGTCTGATAACTTTATGTATGTATGAAAGTTTACCTTTATCAGAAACTTTATGTTGTAAATTTAATATCAAGTAATCAATCAGTGTTGGAATAGATTCTTTAACAGTTATAGACATTAAATCTATTTTATTAATGAGATGTTGTCTAAAGGTTTGAACCTCTAACCAGCAAGTTTCTCTTAGATCAAATTCTTGTTTTAAGAAATCTAGATTTTTAACTTTATTATCAGATATCAACTGATACCAGTACTTTAGATCATTATCTATAGCTAAATGAGTTCCTTCAGAAGTAGATGACAAAAGCATACCCTGAGTATACATTATAGGAAATACAATAAAATTCCATTCCCTATACTTAGGGTGCATGAATATAAAGTTACGATAACTAATAATAATATTTAATGGGTAACAAACCATATGTTTAGGTGTAATAGGTGAAGTACAAAATTCCTTTAGTAACCATAACATGGAGTTATTTACAATCATATTTTTATGTGTTAAGGAGATTTTCATGAAGTGTATACTAATTAGCTCCCAATAATCTTTCCATTTTGTGACATATGACTGATCTATTAATAAAGTAATAACTTTTACAATAGAAGAGATAGTATATAAATTAAAGTCTGGAAAAGAAATACCCCTTGAGACCAGCTATTAGTATGTTTCTTTAATGCAATCCTAGGTCTATTAGGTGCCCATAAGAAATTTAACATTAGTGTGTTCAGTTTCTTGATAATTATTTTTGTAGGTGGAAGTATTATTGATTGTATTAAGTATAAAATCTTGGGGAATATTATCATTTTAATAATTGTAAGTCTCTCCTCCATAGTAAAAACATATTATTCCAGGTATTAAAAAGATTTTGTATATTAAGAAAACAGGTATTATAATTATTATATATAATAGATTTAATATCTTTAGATAGTATTATACCTAAATAAGTTATCTGACCTGAATTGGGTACATATTTAGTAAAATCACTAATGAGAATATTTTTTCGTGTATATATAGGTAGTATTTTAGTTTTTCTTCATTGAATATTAAACCAGAAATACTTTTAAAATTCATCATGTTATCAAATAGAGACTGTATAGAAGAATTAGATCCTGCTGATGTAATTAGAACATCATCTGCAAAAGTTGAATTTTGGATGTTGTATTTTCATCTATTTCAAAACCCTCTATGTCAGTACTGTTTCTGATCAAATTAGCCCAAGGCTCCATTACTAAAGTGAATAATAGTGGAGAAAGTGGACATCCTTGTTTTGTACCTTTAAGAATGGGTATTTTTGTGAAACATATGTTCCTACCTTAATATAAGCCAACGTTCCTTTGTATAAATGTTCAATTAGATTTACAAATGCATCCGAGAAGTTTGTGCACTTCATTAAGGTAAACAGATAGTCCCAACTTACTGAATCAAATGCTGAACTTATATCAAGACTAATAAGTGTTAAATCTTTCTTTTTCCTATTTGCAAAATCTATTAATGTTAAAGTTCTTCTTATATTATCAAAAGTATTTCTATTTACAATGAAGCCTGTCTGATCTATATCTATAATGCCGGGAATGATTGTCTTCAATCTATCAGCAAAGATATTCATAAACATTTTATAATCAACATTAAGTAATGAGATGGGCCGATATGAAGAACATCTAGTTGGATCTTTATTAGGTTTTAAAATTGGTGAAATAAATGTATACTGCCAAGATGGGGGGGTTGTTAATTCAGTTTGGGCCAAAATAAAAACCTTATGTATTAATGAATATGTATTTTTAGAAAGGATTTTATATATCTCTGGTATAATACCATCATTACCCGGTGCTTTGTTTGATTTAAGCTTATTTATTTGTGTAATAACTTCTGTATATGAAATACTCTTGTCCAATAGTTTAATCTGTTGTTTATTAAGCTTTTTATTCATATTTGTGGTTATAAACTCCTTTATTTTATCTTTAGGTTCCATGTTAATATTATTATGGTTAATTTTGTGAAAGTGATTTCTAAATTCATCTAGTATTTCTGGTATACTAGAAACATTCTTCTTTTTCCTTAGAGAAAAGATTTCTTTGATATGGTTTTGTTTATTCAACCTTTTTGTTTTATTTTTAAGTCTATGTAAGTATTTGGGGCTTATTGAATAAGACAAAAACTTGTATTTCTCTAAAGTTATTTTAACTTTATGAGTTAAAATTTCTTTGTATTTCTCATTTAGTTTGTTTATTTCTTCAATAACTTTCTTGTCCATAATATTTTCTTTATTATTATGTTTATAAGAGTCTAATTTACTTTGAATATCTAACAATTCCTTATCCCAAGATTTCCTTTTATTATTATAATACCATCTGATACTTTGTCCATATAGATATGATTTTAAGGCATCCCAAACATAAACAATGGAGACTTCAGGAGTGTTATTTATGTCTAAAAATGTTTTACTTCTGAAATTATATATTCTTTATAGTCTTTTAGTTGAGTTAAGTATGCTGGTATCCTTTTGATCTGAACATTATGAGTATTTTTATCATGAATTCAAAAACAATTGAATTATGATCAGATATAGGACATGAAATGATTTTGGAATTAATTAAATCTGTTACCATCTGGTTAGAAATAAAGACCCTATCTATTTTTGAATAAGTTTTGTATCTGTTAGAAAAAAGGTGTATGGTAATGATTTTGAATCTATCTGATTATTAATATCATTCAAATGATAAGAATTAGCAAAATCCTTTAAATGTTTTGCATTAGATGTAATTCTTCTCTTTCCTATAGTGGTAGTATCACTTTCATGTAGTATACAATTAAAGTCACCAGCTAAAATAATATCTCCTATAGAGAATGATATGATCTTATCAAGATGATGTTTCACTGTATTAATACCAATTCCAGGTATCCAATATACATTAATTAAAGTGTAAGTCTTCCCATTAATTTGTATTGTAGCCATACAAAACATTCCTTTGTCATCCTGATAAGACTTAATGGTTTTAGGAATGGGCATACTTTTATTCCATAAAATAGCCACTCCTCTTTTTTCTGAGTGTGCTCTGAACTAACCAATACTGTATATTTGTTTGTGGCTAGTTTATCAATATCTTTTTTCAAGAGATGGGTTTCTTGTAGGAAGACTAAGTTGGCCTTATGTAAATTAATGTATCTTATTAGGCTTGCCCTTTTACATGGATTATTCAATCCATTAATGTTTAAAGAAATTCCTTTTAAAGATGTCATTTGGCAATTTTAAAACTTAAGAATCTTATGATCAAAATAACAAATAACAAGATAAGTAATGTTACATCTCCTCCTTTAGGTGTACCTTTAAATATAGCTGTATTTATTGAATCTCTTATGGGATTTCGTATAGGATTCAATTTTGTTTGTAGTGACAATGAATGTACAAAATATATTGTGGATGTCAAAACTATATACAAATAACAATGAACAAGTGAAAATAATGTAAGGATTAAACCTTGCATCCAGCCTGGAGTTGTAAACTCCAACTTAGAGTAGTATTTACCACTCAAGTTAACCCCTACCCTAAGCAGCAGTACGTCAGCTACCACCTTATCAATTTAATACTAGTTATATTTAACTAAAGTTAACAGTTTTCAATTCAATTATCTAGCAAGACAAGACTACACATTTGGTAAAACAGCATCATATAAACTAAAATAAACCTTTTTTTTTTTTTTTTTTTAAAAACTGTTCATACTACTATATACATCCATGTAATATAAAACACTTGTATTCAAATAGCATTCAAATAATCTTGATGTTAGAAATCAAGAGGAGAGAAAAATAAGTTCTAACATTCATTTAAATCAAAAACTTTGGCTAATATGATTCAGACATTACATATATTAGGATGCATCTATTTTCTGTCATGTAAATACAGTTAACAGCTTCCAAAAAAAACTTGAATTGCTTGTATATGAGCATTTACTCAAACTCATTATTGCCAATAGAATAAAATATTGTATTCATAGAAATTGTTATAAATCATACTTCATAGTTAAGCAGATTCTCAGAAACATTTATATACATATCTACATACACACATACACACACACACACATATATATATATATATATATATATATATATATATATATATATATATATATACATACATACACACATACACACACATATACACATATATATATATATATATACATATACACATGCATACACACACACACATACACACACACACACACACACACACACACATACACACACACACACACACACACACACACACACACACACACACACACACACACACACACACACATACACACACACACACATACATATATATATATATATATATATATATATATATATATATATATATCTGATCTCACTGAGTTGTATCTTTACTGAGCACCATCTTACATTGCTGTCCCTTCAATAAATCTGTCTGCTTTATACAAAATAATGCACAGCAAACACATTTTAGTAACCAGATTTTACAAACATGCTATACTACTGCTTTAAAATATATCACATGACAATTTCTTCCAGTATAGAGTTATAAAATTATTTATGCTTGTCAATCAGATGAATTAAATGAGTTATAGTAATGTATATGTTTGGGACATGGGTTTTAACACATATTATTAATCTGCTATTCCTGTATCTGTGATGTGTCAGTGTGATATCTAGGTCAAAGGTGAGACCAGCTGCTTTCAGCTTCTCTGTGAGAATTCTGAGAGTTGAAGCTTTTGAAGTAGCTCATGGACACTGTGCATGAGACAGCCCACATCCCAGATTGTCTCTCTTAACATTTTGGCGAGAAACTTATTAAAAACTAGTGACAAACATTCATTTAGCAGTGTAAATGCATCTAAACATGACAAAACCTTCACAATGCATTCTACAGGTTATTACAGACTCTATGTAAGTGAAATCAAGCCCAAAATTATTAATAAGTAACAAAACTCAACATTTTTGTCCCAACTCAACTCCTATGCGAATCTTATTATTTACTGTGTCTATATGATCAAAAGTATTTCTATATATTAATAAAGAAAAGAAAAAGAGAGTAGAAAGTAAAAGGGTGTAAGGCAGAAATAAAAAAAAATGTAAGAGAAAGCTATAAGAAGTATATACAATAGAATATTACTTACTGTTTATATTAATAGAGTTAAAAATAAAACATATTATTTACTATTATTTAGTTCTAATTATTATTAGTTAAAGCATGACAGATTATTTACAAACAAGCATAAGCAGTGTAATCAAGAAAGTATAATTAGGTAGTGTCATTCCTGTATCTGTGATGTGTCAGTGTGATATCTAGGTCAAAGGTGAGACTAGCTGCTTTCAGCTTCTCTGTGAGAATTCTGAGAGTTGAAGCTTTTGAAGTAGCTCATGGACACTGTGCATGAGACAGCCCACATCCCAGATTGTCTCTCTTAACATTTTGGCGGGAAACTTATTAAAAACTAGTGACAAACATTCATTTAGCAGTGTAAATGCATCTAAACATGACAAAACCTTCACAATGCATTCTACAGGTTATTACAGACTCTATGTAAGTGAAATCAAGCCCAAAATTATTAATAAGTAACAAAACTCAACATGTTTGTCCCAACTCAACTCCTATGCAAATCTTATTATTTACTGTGTCTATATGATCAAAAGCATTTCTATATATTAATAAAGAAAAGAAAAGAGAGTAGAAAGTAAAAGGGTGTAAGGCAGAAATAAAAAAAATGTAAGAGAAAGCTATAAGAAGTATATACAATAGAATGTTACTTACTGTTTATATTAATAGAGTTAAAATAAAACATATTATTTACTATTATTTAGTTCTAATTATTATTAGTTAAAGCATGACAGATTATTTACAAACAAGCATAAGCAGTGTAATCAAGAAAGTATAATTAGGAATAGCATTTGAAGAACATATAAACTTTTAAAGGAAAAAAAATGTATCAAATTACTGACCTTATTTTTCCTCTTCAGAAAGAGAAACAAGTTAAATCACAGCTTGCCATTAAATCTCCAGATATTTTGACTAGTTATGAAACAAAACATTTCTTTGCACACAGAGAATAACTTTGATTAAATCTTTTCAAAATATTTGTTGCTTCTTGGAAATGCAGGAACTATATTTAAAAAGATTAATAATAAAATAAAATGATGAGAGAGAAAAAAAACATAGTACAAATCATTTGTTTTTAGTCTCTTCTTCTTCTCTGAAGTCTTCCACGAAGTTTCAGTTGCCAGTCTCTTTAACGAAGGACTAGCCCATTCCATTTCTTCTATTTTTCCAAAATCTTATTTTTTTGATAAACAGTAAAGCAGAGTCTAAGTCATCAAAATTTTAGGACCATCAGGAAGGAAGATTTTAAGCTTGGCAGGAAACAGAAGGTATGTTTTAAACTGTGCTTTTTTAAGCTCCCTTATTAGTGGCAGAAAAACTTTTCTTTTAGCTAATACCATGGAAGAATAGTCATTGTCAAAATGCACAGTTGTTTCATTAATCTTAACAGGAGCTTTAGCCCAAGCAGATTTAAGAACCATCTATTTATCAAAAGATGATAGAAATCTAACTATAACTGATCTAGGATAGTTTTTGTTAGAGTTAGTATTAGCTATAGATCTATGTGCTCTTTCGATACCAAAAGAGAATGCTTCTGGTAAATCTAAAGTTTTAGGAGCCATGTTGTTAAAAAGAAGTAATATTGTTACCTTCAATATTTTCTGGCAGTCCAAAAATCCTAATGTTATTGCGCCTAGATCTATTTTCCAGGTCATCCAGCTTTGTTTGTAAATGTGTATTTTGTTTCAGCAGAAACTCAATGTTGATTTCCTCTTCTTGTATTCTATTTTCCATGTCATTCACAGCTTCTTCTATGCCTGTCATCTGGATCTTCTGTTGTTGCAGGTCCATATGTAACAAGTCTATTTGTTTTGTAGTTTTTTCTATGAAAGTGTCTATTTTAGTATCCATTTTATCCATCTTAGCAGTAAGTTGCTGGACTATAATTATCAGAGACTGAAGTTCTTTCTTGATGCTGGAGTCTTGAGAATTTGTCTTACTGGAACTCATTTCAGACTGATAAACTGACAGGAAAATTTCCAAAGTAATTTCTGACAGGAATATTATTAAGATTTCCTTTCTTTTTTAGATATAGTTCAAGAACTATATAAAACAAACATATTTAGAAAGAAAATTACTTCAAAAATTAATTTTTTAAGTAATTAATTCCTGTCAATGTAATGAAATTGGTGGAGCTGAAGAAATCTGCTGCTATCCTGTGTTCATCCTTGGCCACGCCCCCTAGTTTATAATTTCAAAGGTCTCTAAGAATAGAAGAATGGAGCATGAGGAAATCTGTCTACCAAACATGAGGGTTAATCTGGTAGATATTTTGTTTATGTCTATCAGATTAGGAATGTATATCATTCCATGTGTGATGGGGGAAAGGTTGAAAGAAAAGATTATATTAATCAAAATAATTTTACTTAATTCATTTTGCACTTTTTTATTATGGCCTGAAATGAACATCAATATAAAAGTATTACAAAAGAGATTCAGTCTATTTATGATACATGAAATGAGAATTTTGTTCCAAATACAATATATAAAATGTACTTGAATATTAATATAAATATTAGCAAGCATGAAAGTCAACAACAAACATGGACTTAACACTACTCTCACTGAACATAAATGGTTTAAATAATCCAAAGAAAAGATAAAACCTACTAAAATATTTAAAATTAAACAAAGCTCAAGTAATATTTCTTCAAGAGACTCACTTTAAAGATGATGAAAAGCATTTATGGAACCCAAATGAGTATACAACAATAGCGCAATCATCATATAAAACCAAAACTAGAGGAGTTAGGATACTATGGAGAAAAAACATCATTAATCCCCAAATTCTTTACAGCTATGAAGATAAAGAGGGGCTTATAACACTCGTTATAATAAAATTCAATAATAGAATCTGGACATTAGTAAATCTTTATTGGTTCCCAGGAATAAGAAAAAGTATGGCAAAGAAACATCTAGACTTTATTAGTAAAACATATAAAGGTAGCTTGATATCAAGTGGTGACTTTAATTGCATTCTTGATAATTCAGAGACCACCACCAAAAAAAAAAATACTTATAACTCCTATAGCAAAGCTACTCAAAAAATGGATTGAAAATCACAATTTAATAGATACATTCAAATTTTGAGAAAGTAACTCACTGTTATTTTCACATCAAGATCACAGATTTACAACCCAAACAAGAATAGATAAAATTTTTGTTGCACAAGACCTTGATGCGAAGACAAATAGTTTTACAATCATACCATGTTCATTATCAGATCATAGAGCAATCCTTGTTAATATTCAAACAAATTTAAAAAAATTAATACAAATGACAAAAATTCCAGCATATATTACAAAACTAAAAGAATTTAAACCTTGGCTACTCACAGAGTTGAAATTCTTTCTAGACACTAACCTCACTAATCAAATCAGCATAGTTATGGTATGGGGCACTCGAAAAGCCTATATTTCTTGTAAAATTATCACGTGGTACAAAAATAAACTAAAAGAATGGGAATCAGAATTACTCAACATACAAAATCAAATCATAAAAATAAATAATAATAATTTAACAAATGCACTAACAAGAAGAAAATTAATGATCTGCATGAAAAGTTTAATGAAATTCTAATACATAAAACTAATCTAGCACTAGAAAGATTAAAATTAAACTCATCTGCTGTTTCTCCTAAACATATGCATAACCTAGCAATAAGAGTTAAAGTACAATCTAAAAGAAATAACATTACTACTATTACACATAAAGGAAGGAAGAACAAGAAAGTGTCATATATAAGTGATATATTAGATGCTTTTAAGCACCATTTACAGAACATTATAAGATGGAAGGAACTCAAACAAAAGACTTTAATTTAGATTTGAAACCCACAAGTACTGCAGAAGCGAAAAACAAACAAATATAAAAACAAAAATGCAGAAAGGTAGCAGTCTGGCGATACAAATCCATGAAATGTAGAGAGATTTAAACACAGAATTAGTTTAATAAAATAGCGTTTTCGCTGCTAGAAAAATCCGCAGCTTCTTCAGAAAAAAAAACAATTTTCTGAAGAAGCTGCGGATTTTTCTAGCAGCGAAAACGCTATTTTATTAAACTAATTCTGTGTTTAAATCTCTCTACATTTTGTGGATTTGTATCGCCAGACTGCTACCTTTCTGCATTTTTGTTTTTAGATTTGAAACCCGAATTGATTAAAACAATCCCAGAAAATGTAAAATTAGAACTTCAAAAGCAAATTACTCGTAAAGAAATTTCAGAGAAAATCAAAGAAAGCAAAAATAATACAGCTCCAGGAATAGATGGTATTATAACTGAAATATACAAAATCTTTCCATCATCTATAATCTCAGTCTTCCAAAAAACCTTATTAGAAATACAAACACACAACACCATTCCACCATCTTGGAGATACTCATTAATTACTCCTATAATAGAAGAAAATAAAGATGCATCAAAATGCAGTTCCTATAGTACAATTTCATTACTAAACAATGAATATAAAATCTTTATGGCAATTCTAGTCAACAGAATCAAAAAATCTATGATAAAAATTATAAATGAAGATCAAACAGGATTTATACATAATAGGCACACCTATGATAATATACAAAGAATACTATTATTGACTATTTAAATAGAGAAAAACAAGAGGCCTTAATAGTTGCATTGGATATAGAGAAAGCTTTTGACTCCTTAAATTGGGATTTCTTGTTTAAAATATTAGAGTATTATGAGTTTCCTAGCTCCTTTATTTCATTAATAAAGAACATATATAAAAACAATTTAGCATATGTAAAATTAGGACCTTTCACCTCTGAATTAATAATATTGACAAAGGACACAAAACAAGGTTGTCCCATGTCCCCCATATTATTTGCATTAGCTATTGAAATATTTGCCATCTCAATACGAAACAATCCCAAAATAGAGATTATAAATTTATATAATCAATATAATTCAAAAATAATGTTATTTGCAGATGATATACTTCTTACCACATCTACTTCTAAAAATTCATTAAAAGAATTAGATATACAAGTTGATAAATTTTATTCGATTTCAGGATTACATTTTAACAAAACGAAATTAAATTTTATGATATTGAATAAGGGTGGTGCTGCAGTGGCGTTGTTGCCTCACAGTTAGACGTTGCCCGTTCGATTCTCAGTTAGAGCATCTTCTGTGTGGCAACATGCGTGAATGGGCATTCCTTCGCTGAAGGTTGTGCGTTAGGCCCAGCAAGCCAGTACGTAAAAATCTACTGCCAATCATTAGCGGAACGAAGTTCCGCTGTGGTGACCCCTAACCAGGAAAAGCCGAAAGACACAAACAAAATAAAAAAAATGATTTTCAAATAAATGATAATCATATAATTGGTAAACAATCTCTCACTTTAAACTATCTAGGTATAACATTAAGTACAACATTAGAAAAAAAATTTAATATAAATTACAGGGAAATCATAGACACAATAAAGTCAAATATAATAAAATGGAACAAAATATATATAACATTTAAAGATAGATTGCAAGTAATAAAAATGATATTACTTCCAAAAATCCTATATATAGCACAAGCTATTCCAGTAATACCATACAAATATTTTTTAAAAGAAATAAATACATTATTATTAAGATTTCTTTGGCATCCTAACAAAAACAGAATAGCTTATACACACCACATTAGACCATGGAAACTAGGTGGAAATAATTTCCCGGATATTGAAACTTGTATTAGAGCCTCCATTTTTAAAATAATTATAAATTGGATAGATCCGTGCTATTCTTCTAACTGGAAATCTCTCCACACTGTTATTTATTCAAAAGAAAATACCATTTTAAAGAATCTAATAATAGACAATCATATTAATAAACCATGGCATATCTTATGAGCTAGCCTTCAATATAATCTAACAAAACCTACTAATCTAAAACACTTAAATGATATGTATAATTTATTTAGAAGATTTGTAACTTCTAATACAGATATAAAGTTATGGCTAGAACTTTTATATCATTTCAATGTAACAAGAAATTTTCCAAACAAAAAATATGATTAAGTTGCTGGCAACAATGCATTAATGAACATAAGGTTTTGGATAGTCAACTTATAAATAAAAACTTATAATCTCTCTACATCAGACTGGGTATTATTACAAAGTATATTACAATACTCACAAGATCTATGCAGAATAATTAACAATTCTTCTTTTAGAGATAAACCTACACTTATAACTCATTTATACGAAATAGTATACAATAATCAAAATTGGGAACATTTGACATCAAAATTATATAAAATTTTAATAAATTATAAAATTAAAATCAATCAAAAATTTTGGAATCATATAACAAAAGATCATTCAATACATTTATCCCTGGAAAATAAAACCAAAATACTACATTCTGTTAAATTGACATCCAACATCCAATTTTGGAGAATTTACACATGGAAAGTTTTGTATAGATCTTTTTTTACTCCAAATAGATTAAACAAATGTAATACTTCTAATAATGTTACATGTTGGAGATGCTTGCAGAGTTGTAAAGCAGATTGGATACATGTATTTCATGACTGTATGAAAGTAAAAAAAAATTTGGGAAGATGTCAGCAATTTCATACAAGCCATATTCTCAGATACATTTGCAGTAAGTAAATCTCTAATTTTTGTTGAATGTTAATGAGAATTTAGAATTAAATAATAGCAATCTCTACCTACTATAAAACATTCTAGCAAATGCTAAAAAATGTTTTACCAGAAAATGGAAATCAAATCTGGAACCATCATTTAAAGAATTTCTGCTAATACTGAAGGAAACTGCATTACTGGAAACCAGAGTAAAAGAGCATTCTAGCAAATGCTAGAAAATGTATTACCAGAAAATGGAAATCAAATCTGGAACCATCATTTAAAGAAATTCTGCTAATATTGAAGGAAACTGCATTACTGGAAACCAGAGTAAAAGAACTAAGAATAGCACCAAGACGATGGAACAATAATCCATGGGAAAAAATACTATCACTTATTGAGACACTAAACTTGAATTTAAACTCTTAATGAGAGTGAAAGAAAAAGGAGCAAATGATCTCTCATTAATATGATGTTACTCTGACTAGACTGATCAGTATAATAATTTAATTTCAGGTCAACTGTAAATATTGTATATAGTTAATCATACTGTTTTACTTATCAGAAAATGTATTAAGATTATTATGCAATGGAATTATTTGAAAAATTAATAAAAAACATTTGGAGCAAAAAAAAAAAAGAACTGTTCATAGAAATTCATGCAATATAACAGAAGTAAATAGGATATATTACTGTGCAGCTAAATTAATAACAGATAAAGTCTTACCACAAAAACACAGGGTAGTAATTGAAAGGAATGGGAGAAATCAAATGCCATCATGGAAGTATTGAACAGAGAAAACTATAAAGCAATTAAGACAAGAAGTGTCACTGTTAGAAGAGCATAAAGGAGGGAACAGATCAACAAAAGTACTCAGAAAGATAGACATGATTAAAGCAACACATAATATCAGAACAGATTAGGATCTATTGTACACTATTGAAAATAATGAGCTAAAGATATCATCACAGGCAGAAAAACCTAGAAGATATGCAGATATATAGAGAGGAAAAGTACAAAATAAGCAATTTATTGATGACCCAAAAGTTTTATACAAATTCTGGAGAAATATTTACGAAGATCCTGTGGAATGGATAGAAGACGTAAAAGAAACAGTAAGAAGTTCAAATGTACAGCATATGAAATGGGATGATGTAATGTCTACAGAAATTGAAATAAAATTAAGGAAAGCTCCTAAACGGAAAACTCCAGGCCCAAATCTAACTTCTGGCTAAAAGTATTAACATATTTACATGAATATTTAGCCATGAGTAAGAATTACTTATATGCACATTCCAAATAGACACCGACATGGTTAACAACAGGAAAACATCAAAAACAAATGGACTACCACCAGAATCCACAAAATTATTTAATATATAAAGTATAGCTGTGGGCATGAACTCCCATTGATGAATATATATAACTCATAACACCCAGAGGATGAAAAACCAAAGCATACCAGTTTCAGCATATAGCCTTCATCAGTGCTACCTAGCTAATCATATTACAAACAGTTTATATGTCATAGCATGTAATTAGTGCACCACACAGACAGCCAATCACAATTGTTCATTAAGTCCTGGAGGGAATAAAGCTCCAAATTTAATTATCCACATCCTTTCCTTAAAGTTGAAAAAAGAATGTAAATCTTCTGAGGATGTATTTTGTTTATAAATTCAGTCTATAATTGTGAACCTGAACCTGGCAGAAGGATGTTTTAACTGATGTTTATATAAGGCATTTGTACTTCTGTGGCATTTAAACATACACTGGGAAATTTTACACATGGAGGATAGACTAGCTACGTTCTTACCACTTAGATGTAGGTTTGGTTACAGAAGAGGAAAAAACATGGGTGATTGGTTCAACTACTACCAAAAGGGAAATCAGGCTGTTCAGAACAGGTCACAAATTATATTACAGGGGACCCATTAATGGGTTGTTTTTCATGTGGACACTGCAGGTTTTGTAAGCTGGTCTCCAAACAAAGTTCATTTACTTCTTTCAGTTGTTCCAAAGTGTACAATATCAAAGTTTTTGGGAACCGTGGCAGTGATTGGGTTATTTATTTAGTGAATTGCACTTAATCTGCCTTTTATGTAAGGCAAACTTCTCGCCCATTCAAACTCAAAATATCAGAACACATGAGTGACATTAAATGCCATAGAAGTACAAATGCCTTATATAAACATCAGTTAAGACATCCTTCTGCCAGGTTCAGGTTCACAATTATAGACAGAATTTTTAAACAAAATACATCCTTAGAAGATTTACATTCTTTTTTCAACTTAAAGGAAAGGATGTGGATAATTAAACTAGGAGCTTTATTCCCTCCAGGACTTAATGAACAATTGTGATTGGCTATTTGTGTGGTGCACCAATTATATGCTATGACATATAAACTGTTAGTAATATGATTAGCTAGGTAGCGCTGATGAAGGCTGTATGCTGAAATCAGTATGCTTTGCTTTTTTCACCCTTTGGGTGTTATAAGTTATATAAATTCATCAATGGGAGTTCATGTCCACAGTTATATTTTTATATATTAAATAATTTTGTGGATTCTGATGCTTGTCCGTTTATTTTTTATGTCTACTGGTGGTTTGGGCCATGCACATTGCTGTAATTGCATGGGACATTGTTTCCTGTTTCCAACATGGTTTCTCTATCCCATGCTGTTGGTGGATCCACATTTAATATTGCGCTCTTATGCAAGGGATTATTGCCATCAAGTTTTTGGATGTTCTGTTGGGCTTGCCTGTCATTTATGATTTAGAAGTGAATATTGCACCAAAATTTGGATTAGATGCTCACATTACGAGCTACTTGGAGGGAGTGTTCCTGTGACACTGTTGATTTTGACTGAGGTTGGAGGCCTTATTTTGGAGTCATCAGTGTTAAGCTGCATATAAGGGTGGAAGCTGCTTGCTATGGGTGTTTTAGATTAAACGTTCATATTGGGTGAAGATATACACTGAATTCAAGTCTTTTCATGTACAGGACTTTAGGCTTTGTTGTTCTTGCATATACAGCATTGGGCCTAATTCTCCAGTCGACAGTGTTCAGTTATGCATAAATGTTGATGCTGCTTTTTTGGGCAATTTGGAATAAACGATTATATTTGGCAAAGGTAAATGCTTAGTCTAAGCGTTTTTGATAAACAGGACTTTAGGCTTTGTCGTTCTTATATATACAACTTTGGGAACAAATAATTTTTTGTTAGGTATGAATTTTCTGAAGCATTTGCTTCCCCTACATATGGAAATAAATATTTTCATTTGTGGATTCAGTCATATATATTGGGACATCAACATTATTTATGCATACCAGTTTTATAGGTGGTGCATACATTTTGAAAGCTGTTGGATATATAAAGTTTTCATTTATCATGAACTAGGGGTATGATGTTGTCATGTATATGATTATTTATTATTTGTATTGCAATGCATATAAATAATCAGTTTAGGTCATATAATTGAGTTAGACTTTTGGCCGGGCAATTTTTATGTATTGAACAAGAAGGGCAAATATGGCATATATATCCAGGACTAAATAGTCATGGTGTGAAAATGTATTTTTTAAGACTGTTTGATGAAGAAGCGAAAGCTGACATCTACACGTTTTGGTGGTTATACTGTATTGGTTTCTAAATTTTTTTAGTTTTGATTTACCAATGCTGTAAGGAACTATTTATCTATTTATTGGGTAATGGCTCCACATTACTTTTTATAGTCTCATTTGTTGGGGCTTTATCACAGTATGTTCAAAATGTGTTTATGAACAATTTTTATGTTGAACCACATGGTTATAAGATCATTGGATGAAGACGTGAATGCTGACATCTCAAAGTTTTTGATGACACACAAAATGACTGATTTTGAGCCTCATATTTATCTATGGTAAAAAAGAATTACGAATGTGGATTTGAGATACCTGTTTTTCATGGACACATGATGATTCTGTCGTATTATTCACTTACACAGCCACAATACTAATTGTGCACAATTATGGTTTTTTTTCTATTTATGTTTGGCTATATACAAGTGGGTTGTTGTAATTTAACATTTATGGGTGTAAATTATTGATGATACAAGTGGAACTTTTTGTAAACAATTTTCACTTTTATCAGATGGTAGGATATGATATACATTTATATAAAGAATGTCAGTTTTGTGCTCTTAGGCCTCATAAGTGTTATATTTCAACTCACTACTGAATTTTGAGAACTAATATTTTTTTTTTATCTATTACTGATTATGTGTGCACTATATGCAGTCCTCGGATACCATTTTTGAATAGCCTTTATATCAATATTATTTATAGCTGGGGTTTATCATTTACATTTGTGAATATTTTTTTCAGCAATAGCCAATATAAGAGAATCAACATGGATCTTACTGATATTACTTAAGGCCTTTTGGCTGATAGGGATGATATAAAAATTTTTGATGTTTGTGTATCATCAACCAAAGGTGGAGATGTTAATTCATCTCAGTATGATTCATGTAAGGATTTATTTTTTTAGACTAATAAATGAGATGAAAGAGATGAGAACTCAAATTTGGCATCTTAGGCTATTCAAGGCATATTCTAATAAAAACATCACCCCACTAGGTTTGAGAGTCAGGATACAACCATTTGTAAAGGGGGTTGATGAAACTTTATTAACCCAATGACAACAGGCACAACACTCATCTTCAATGACTTTTGTCAAAATTATGATTGAATGCTATGAACAAAGAATTGTGTCTTTGACTGAAAGTATAAGGGACGTATGTACTAAATTGCAGGATTATAACGATCCCAATAAGTATCAAGAACAAGTTTCTTTGCTTTTGGAAAGTTGAATGCAACTAGAACAAGATTTAAAAACTAAAATGATCAAAACATTTCAGAGAGATGTCAGTGATAACAAACCAGGCCCTTTTCAGCCCAATTTTAAAAGAAAGAGAAAGAGATCTATATTAGAAAAGACCAAATCTACATCAGACACTTCAGGGGATGAGTTTTCCTCTAATACAGATAATGAAGGTGTGGCTTCACACAGTTCCCCACCTACAAAAAAGGCAATGTGGATTTCCCTTTAGGATATCTAGGTGGGGAGGGAGAAAACATAGAGGAGGCAGGAACAAGTCTGGAAGCCATTCTGGCTACATTAACACACAGATAAATAGTTGTTTGAATGTTCACAATATTTCTTCTTTGGAACTTTCAAAAGTAGAACAAAATTTGTTGACTAACAGCATGGGATATGTTCCTAATTTTATGGTGTCAGAATATTCTTTTGCACAAGATGTTAGTTTCTGCCACAAATTAAATTTGACGTTATATTTTGAGAATTCTGAATTGTGTGTTGAAGATACACATAGTTTCAGGTTCAGGACTTCTACTTTTGTACCTCCTATGAACAAAAATACAGCCATTTTTCAGAATCTAGTATTGAAAGAATTACATTTTTTCAATGTTAGACATGCAGAATATTATCAGGATAATATTACGAAAGATGAACATATGGCTTTATATAAATTGAGTCGGAACAAGGATATAGTAAATAATCAAGCTGACAAAGGGGGAGCAGTCATTGTCTGGGATTGGCATAGGTATTATAATGAAGCTATTAGTCAGCTTTCGGATCAACAATATTATCAGCGCATGGATTTGGACCCAACTATTTTAAAACACGAAATAGACAATTTTCTCACCTTGGCTTGTGAAGAAGGAATTATATCTAAGCAGAATAAACATCATTTAACGGTGGTGAATCCTGTCAGACAATTTTTTCTATTCTACCCAAAATACATAAAAATTATGAAAAACCTCCGGGTAGACCAGTAGTGTCAAGGCGAGGATCCTTAATGGAACCTCTCTCAGAATATTTGACAAAATTTTTGAAATCTTTGTTGACACATGTAAGAGCACGAATCTAGGACACCACACAATTTTTGAACATCATAGATAACATGCAGTTGGAAAAGGGTTGGCTATTGTGAACATTAGATGTTAGTGCACTATATACAAACATTCCACATTGGGCGGGTCTATTGGCACTTGAGTTTTGGCTTTCAAGAATTTCCCTTTACTCACCTGGATTCAACACATTCCTCCTATGCCTAACAGAACATGTGCTAAGCAAAAATGTTTTTATTTTGATAATGTATGCTACTTGCAATTGAAGGGTACAGCTATGGGAGCATCTTTCACTCTTATTTATGCGGATCTGTTTATGGGCTCTGTTGAACACCATCTAATATGTGATGCCAGCCACAATTTATTTCTTGGGGAAATTGACACCTGGTGCTGCTACTTAGATGATTGTTGGTTAATATGGTGTTCAGATGAGCAATATTTGAGCGAGTTCATTGAATATCTCAAAGAAAACAAATGGGGGATTCAATTCACACTGAATTACCATCGGGAGAGTATTACCTTCTTAGATGTTGAGGTTAGAATATTGGAAGATGGTACACACAGTAGTAATGTCTATAGGAAATATCCCCAGTTTAATAATTTGTTGCACACTTCCAGTTGTCATCCTCCCCATGTTATAAAGAATATTCCCAAGTCCCAATTTTTAAGACTTAAAAGAATATGTTTGACTTTGGATAATTATAATATGCAGGCATGTGACATGGTCCGAAGATTCTATGATAGAGGGTATCAAAAACAAGATGTGGATTCAGCTAGTAGGATGGCGCAACACATCAATAGAAAACAGAGTCTTTCATATAAGAACAAAAGCCATACATCTGATTCATATTTCAGATTTATTATGGAATTTGGTGGCAATACTAGATATCTGCAACAAATCATACATAAACACTGGGAAATTTTACACATGGAGGATAGACTAGCTACATTTTTACCACTTAGATGTAGGTCTGGTTACAGAAGAGGAAAAAACATGGGTGGTTGGTTCAACAACTACAAAAAGGGAAATCAGGTTGTTCAGAACAGGTCACAAATTACATTACAAGGAGGCCCATTAATGGGCTGTTTTTTGTGTGGACACTGCAGGTACTGTAAGATGGTCCCCAAACAAAGTTCATTTACTTCTTTCAATTGTTCCAAAGTGTAAGATATCAAAGTTTTTGGGAACTGTGGCAGTGACTGGGTTATTTATTTAGTGAATTGCACTTGTTCTGCCTTTTATGTAAGGCAAACGTCTCGCCCATTCAAACTCAGAATATCAGAACATATGAGTGATATTAAATGCCACAGAAGTACAAATGCCTTATATAAACATCAGTTAAAACATCCTTCTGCCAGGTTCACAATTATAGACAGAATTTATAAACAAAATACATCCTCAGAAGATTTACATTCTTTTTTTAACTTTAAGGAAAGGATGTGGATAATTAAATTAGGAGCTTTATTCCCTCCAGGACTTAATGAACAATTGTGATTGGCTATTTGTGTGGTGCACCAATTATATGCTATGACATATAAATTGTTTGTAATATGATTAGCTAGGTAGCACTGATGAAGGCTGTATGCTGAAAACGGTATGCTTTGTTTTTTTCACCCTTTGGGTGTATATATATATATATGTATTCATCAATGGGAGTTCATGTCCACAGTTATATTTTTATATATTAAATAATTTTGTGGATTCTAGTGCTGGTCCGTTTGTTTTTGATGTCTGCTGGTGGTTTTGGCCATGCACATTGCCGTACTTGCGTGGGACTTGGTTTCCTGTCTCTAACAACAGGAAAAACAATATTCCTCCTTTAGAGTGAACCTACATGCGATACCAAAAATTATAGACCAATAACTTGCCTTCTGATGTTGTATAAACTATAACCTGGAATTGATGCCAAGAAATTTATAGTCATTTAGAAGAAAATTCAATCATGACAATAGAACAAAAGGGTAACAAAAGAAAGTCATATAGAACAAAGGATCATTTGATGTTAAATAAAGTCATAATGGAGAACTGTAAAAAGGGGAAGAATCTAAGTATGGCTTGGATATACTACAAAAAGTATTTGACAGCATTCCACATTCATGGATAAAAGCATGCTTATAAATGTATAAGATATACCCTTACCTAATCGATTATATTACAGTGACCATGAAACAGTGACAAACCACTTTGCAGCAAAGTCATAATGAGGGCAAATTATTATTCCAGGGATAAAAATTCAAAGGGGGGGATATTTCAGGGTGACTCTTTGTCACCGCTGCTCTTTTGTCTTGCCCTTATGCCATTAACGTGTCTACTTAGCAGATTAGGTCATGGCTACAATTTAGCTCCCAGAAAATAACAAAGTGTAAAAACTTCTCTTCTTCTTTTTGTGGATGATTTAACGCTATATAGTTTGTCAGATGAGGAACTGAGAGCAGAACTACATGTGGTCAAAACTTTCTCAGATGATATAAGAATGTCATTTGCAATTCATAAATGTGCAAAAGCAACCTTTAAAGCAGGAAGGCTACAACACCAAGAAAATATCAGTTTGGGACAAGAATGTGATATAAAGGAACTTGAGCAAGAGTGAGTGTATAAACACTTGGGAACTGATAAAGGATCAACAATAAAACATAAACAAATATGAATAAAACTTAGTAAGGAATATTTTAGAATACTAAAATTAATATTGAAAACAGGTCTGACATCCGAGAACAATGTCCAGACTATAGACCAATTTGTTCTTGCTGTCCTAACTGACAGTTTTGGAGTGATTGCCTAGCCCTAAAAGGTATTGAATCAGTTGGACAGAAAAACAAGAAAAATGCTTCATGCTTATCAAATGATTTTTATAAATCAGTGTATATCAAGAAAATACATTCCCTGTTCTGAAGAAGGTATGGACCACCTCGAAAATGATTACATGCATAGATCCGCAGTTGTAGGACTTCATACGTATCTGTTGACCTGATAAGATCCAAACACATTGAAAGTTTTAAAACATGAGCAGAATAAGTCTAAGATGATTTCCCTGGTTAATTTAGCAGAAGCATATCACTGTCAAGTAGGAATGGAAATCAAACCAGAAGTCGATAAAAATCAGGCAGCAACTGAATGTGCCAAAAAACAGAAAGAATATAAGGTGAAAGATCAGATAAGAAGGCAAGAAATGTGTAAAATGCATTAATATAGTTGCAAGTACAGAAAATTCTTGGAACAACATAATGCCAATCAGGACCAAATGCAGGAATGGTTAAGGAGAGGTGAATTAAACCAAATGATGAAAGGTTAATATTGGTGGCCCAGGATAGCAGACTAAGTACATGCTGGTTTACAAAATCCATTGAACATGTGGGAGAAACAGACAAATGCAGGTTTTGTAAAACAGAATTGGAAGCAGTTGCACATCTTGTTGCTGGGTATGATATATTAATGGCAGAAGGACTGTATACGGAAAGGCATAATAATGTAGCAAGACGACTACATTGGGGATTATAAAAACATTATTGGAAACATGAATCACAAAGCATTATAGAAAATGATGAAGCTTTTATCACATGGGATCACCCATTATAAACAGTTAAAAAAATAGATGTGGGAAAATGAGATATAGTAGTCCACGAAAAGAAGACAAAAGAAGCATTGATCATTGCAACTGCTACACCCAGTGAGTACAGTGTCTTACAGAGAGACACAAAGTCATACAATACCAGGATTTATAGGCAGAAATGAGAGCAATGTGGAAGAGGGATATCCAGACAGTTCCAATAGTAGTAGGAGCAGTGGGTCTTATAAAATGAATTTACAATTGTACTTAGATATGTTACAGATATATGTAACTCCATATGAAGTGCAGAAGGAGTCATTACTGGTCATATTGCGGGTGCTGCAAAGAGCACTTCTGGGTAATGTCAAAGACTGAAACAATACTAATTTCATGAACTCTAACTGTATTTTGTCTTGGGAATGGGGCCCATTCCCATCATATTATAAACCCAAAAGACTTGGAGAAATTAAACCCAGACATCTCACACATCCACTTAAACAGCATGTTTACAAAACAACACACAACTTTTCCAAGTTTAACCCAGAAATGTTCATTACTACTAGCATCTATTAACTGGAACTTCTTTAAAATCCTCCCCTTAGATGATGCTGTAAATTAATTCAGTACAACATTCCTGAATATCCTAAATAGCCTTGCTAGAAGGAAGAGACCAAAAACAAATAATGCAATCTGGCTATCCAGAAAGAGTAGGATGCTAAAGCAGGGTGGAGAAAATACATGGAAAAAATGGCAACAATTTAAAACACCACAATATCTTGAAAACTTCAAAATGCTTCTCAGTCATACTAAAAATCAAATAAATTAAGTCAAAAAACTATACTATAATAACTTTCAGAATAATAGTAAACACAACCATAAAAAATGCTGGATAGCTGTTAAAATCTTGCATCACAGCCAAAAATTCAACCCTGACCCCTCTCCCAATAACTGACCACTCAAAACCACAATACAATTCAACTTAAATTTCATAGATAGTATAACATCTCTAACCAAGGATTTTTCAAATATAATCCTGACCCTGCCCAATAACTATGTATTGCCATATCCAGACCTGTGACCACATCCTGTATAAAGCAAACAAACACAAACCATGCTCCACTTCAACTGATGACTTTCCAAGTGAGTATCTTAAAGTAGCAGCCAGTAGCATTGCCAATCCTGTCTCAATCTTTATAAATAGGTCAGTCCAGGAATTCCACATTCCTTCTCTCTGGAAAAAGTCACACATTATGATTCTGCACAAAGGAGGAAATTTAACAAACATTACTAAGTTTAAAGCTATACAAATCTCATCCCCTCTCTACAAAATACTTAAAAAATGTATTCAGAAACAATTGCTAAAATATCTCCTGTATGAAGAACTTGTGCCCCCAACACAACATGGCTTCCATCCTTTAGTACTAATACTGCACTTCTAACCTATATGGATACTGTCAATAAAGCTAGAGATAATGGCAAACTAGTCTCCTCCTTATTTCAAGACTTAACTAAAGCTTTCAAAACAGTTTTTCACAGCAAACGTTTACTTCAGTGTCCTCATTAGGTCTCTCTCAGCCCAGCCTAGTATGGTTCAAAAGCTCACCCGTTCAATAGGTATCAGTCAATAAAATGGTACTCCACCCTCTCTACGTATCTCCCAATCACCACTGGTGTACCACAGGGCTCTAACCTTGGCCCCTTCCTCTTTAATACCCTTCACACATCCACACACCAGTCCTCCCTAACACAGCATGCAAATGTCTTCACACTCATTTGTACACTTCCAAAAAATGACTCAGGAAGCTTTAATAGCCACTGAAACTAGACTTTGTAACTCACAGCTCATGCTCAACCCTAAAAAAGCAAACCACTATTTTTTTCCTAAATCCCTCTATCATGAAAAAACAAAACATAAGGTCTTCTCGCTTGATAATACAACCACTGAAGTCACTTCTTATACTAAACTATTAGGAATGATAGTGAATGACAGACTTAAATTTGACCTGCATATACAAAATTGTATTAGAAAAACTCATCAAAAACTAAGGATGCTTTATAGAACCAAAAACCTTCTCACTAAAACTACACCTGGCACTACTTATCTCCTCTCCACACTTCCACACTTCTTTATGGCACTTCCATCCTTACTAACATTCAGGCATCACAAAAATTAAAACTTGAACAATGCTATAACAAAGTTGCTAAATTTGCAGCAAATACCCCTTTCAGAACCCACCACTGTATGGCACTAAAAAAGCATAAATTGGTAAGAAGTACTCCATCAACTAACATATACACAGCTTCCTACCACCTATAAAATTATCCAGCATCCATCTGCTTGTCCAGCACTTAATAATATTCTAGACAACTATGCACCCAGTTGGTCATTATGATCCAAAGACCAAAAACTTCTGTCTGTCCACAAATCTGTCACATCTGCTGGGCATTGTCTTTACTATTATCATGCTGCTAAGGCCTGGAACTCCTTACCTGTATCTTTCAAGTCAATACCCTCCCTTCCATCCTTCAATACCATCCTAAGACTTCCAAGCCAAAAGCTGGCTCTGTTCTTGCTCATCACCAGGATAAACTATATCCCTAAATGTAAACTAATACCTATTCATACCTTAAACCTCTTTACTCTCCCTTCTTTACTCACTTCCTTATTCTATCAATTTTTCTCCTCTGACTTTCTCTCTAAATATATGATAAAACAGCTTTTATCTCACTTCATATTGCAATTCCTATTTGTATTATACTAACGTACCTTTAATTTCCCTATAAACCAGCTAAAATTTGACTAAATATTAAATCATTGACATATAACTTGTATCTATTTTTATCAAATATGTTAATAGTACATCTAATTTGGTATAATTATTTAAACTATAGTTGTTTTTGTATCATTTTAAAGATTGTAAAATTATTAAAATGTTTTGTAATACTTTGGAGCTTTTCTTCCTGGGCCTCTGATGAAAATGAGCTCCTACCCAGTTGGGCTTTCCAGGTAAGCAAATGTCAATAAATAAATAAAATGAAGGTCCCTGTTGTATTTCCCACATTTACATTCATTCAAAGAAGAAACAAATTTGTTTTCAAAACAGACCTAAATAATCAGTTTGTTTACAGTATTCAGCAGCAGCAGAAAAAGTCTTAACCAAGGTGTACCCATCAACAGCTCATTTTTTAAGGTCATACTGTCTCTTATAAATAGCCAAAGGGCATTTAAAGAAACAAATGGATGCAATATGTTTTATTCTGTGCCATTGCTTCATTAATAATTTATCCGAAATACCTACCTCGGCTGTAAATCAGTGTAGAATTCTTGTGATGCTGTGTCAGCTTGCATGTAAGCCTTTAAAAGCATAAAATTCCAAGTATCAGAGCATAATGTTGTAGATGTGTTTGTTAAACACTGAAATGCTTCCTCCACATTAATGGCAGGATATGGAATAAAGAAAGCTGCCATTTCTAGTGTTTGTGCCACAGCAATATTAGTCCCATTGGATCCAAAATATAAAATATCATCCTTAATCATCAGAAAACCTATGCACAACCTAATCCAAGAGTGAAGCCTTGCTCAGAATACAAAACATTGTGCACAATTCACAATACTGAAATATAACATAAAAATGTTGTATTAACAGGTTCAGCAACAAAAAAAAAAAAAAAAAAAAAACATATACAATGGAAACATGAGTATATATATATATATATATATATATATATATATATATATATATATATATATATATATACACACACACACCAATTTAAGTAAATGAAGATGCAAGAGAAACTGTAGGTCACTGTAAAAACATTCTGTGGAACATTAAGAGGTTATGCCTTGGAAGCTAACTTCAAACTATTTTTATATGGTATATTGCTCAAAAAGCAGAACATATAAATTGTGTTAACTGAGGCTCTGTTTCCCCCTGGATTTAATGAGTGCACATAGTTGCTATTTCTAAAATAATCATTCATCTGCTTGAAGTTACATCTACTTTGGATTTAAATACAGTTGTTAATATTTTTAGGGGTGAGTACTATGTAGTATATATGTATGTGGTTAAGTATGTAAAAATGATGGATTGGTCAGTGTTCTATTTGCACTGATATAACTGCATGCAGCAGACATTTAATAATAATATTATTTATTCTGTCCCTTTGTATGATGGATTGGCTTTCTTAGTGGTTAATGTAGCTATTTGCACTGCAGTGGAACTATAGTATCATGTATCAAGAATGAGGGTACATGGAAGGGCAGGTCTGTCAGGACATACTTAGGGATACCTTACTAGAATCCATGTGATTGTTCTTTAACCAAATAAACCCTGGCTGAAGATATCATAGAGCCTGATACCTCTTTTTAATGTCAGTCACAGGATATTCATAGTGATTTGATCACTGTAAAATTAAAACAAATGAAATTATACACCTGATCAATCTAGTTTTCTGAGGGAAGACACACTGGAGAAAGCATTAGTCAGGTACTTGTTCACAGAGTAGCTGAATAATATGTATTCAGATTTCCTACTGAGCATGTTGAAATGTTAGTACTGTGAGGTCTCGATAATATTAAAAGTGGGAACTGATATCTAGCTCAGTTTACAATGAGACAGTGCATGGTAGGGGTGACTGATATCCCAAAAGGGCACTGTTTTAGTCAGCAAGCCTTTGAAAGAAGCTGTAAGACTGAATCAAAGGATACAGAGTTATGGTGAAGGGAAGGACCCATTTTTAGACAACCTTATGGTCTTCCCACAAAACCCGAAATGGTTGAAGGCTTCAGTACACTAATCCTCATTGCTTTTCATGAGATCCTGCTGCACGGTTTCAGTGAGGGTAAGACTGCAGTCTTATTTATTGGTTATAGGGTTGTACCTGATTATTTACATATGTGTCAGGGATGCACACTAGAAAAGGTAGTATAGATCATATTAAGTAAAACTACTTAGCTGGTAATTGAGAATATTTTTGGTCCTTGCATCATCCTACAGCTTTCATGTCCAATGTCTGACATCCACACTGGGTCTGCCAGCTAGTCTGATCCCTCCAGACTTTCCCTGATTTAGCTAGGGCTGATTGTGGAACCTAAAAGTGTGTTGGAGGTCTTAGATGTCACCATTTCTCTGTTTTTTTTTCATTATGCTTTTGCAGCCACTCCCCTTTCCAGTTTGGTACTGTGGTGATGTTCAAGGGACAGGCATGTAATGAGAGCATGCAGCGTATCTCTCTTCTCCATGGCAGTTCAGCTATGCCTGCCACCCTAACCACTCCTTCTACATGGCAGTTCAGCTATGCCTGCCACCCTAACCACTCCTTGAACAACACCCCTCGCAACATAACATGTCCTCCAGGGATCACTAGAAGAAACACCCACATAACCACCCACTCATCATTCCTCTCCATCAGTCATCTGTATTGCTAATCAAATCAGGGATGACTGGGGTATACTCATGGCATTATTCCTCTATGTCACTAGACTATTACATGGTAACTGAGAATATTAAATGTGGAAAACTGCTGGCGCATCTCTTGGAACAAAGGATACTTGGAATCAAACTGAGCACTAGAAACAAGAAACCAACTGAAAAAATAAAACAAACACTGGAGCCAGAATAAATTGAGCACTTTCATCCAATTTATTATAGAACTTCTTCAGAATTAAATTTGGAATCAAGATGTCTTTTTCACCAAGTTCCTTTACTGACCTGGCCCTTTGCTTTTAGTCCTGCTAACTTGATCATTAAGACATGGAAAATGGAAAATACTGGAGTATGTTTGACAATCAAAACTTAGGTAAACTCGTTATTACGTGGGTGTTCCTCAGTGTTAAGATGTTTAGGTATTCTGAATTTACTAAAAAATTTAAGGTATGGGTATTATAGCTAATGCCTTATTGACATATGCCAGGTAAGGGAATGGAGTTGTATATGCCACCTATATGTTGGATGACCTGGCAGTGGGCCATTTGCATGTATCTGGCTATCTTGCTCCCACACCAGCATGTGTATATATATATATATATATATATATATATATATATATATATATATATATATATATATATATATATATATATATATATATATCTTTTTGTATATTTATATAAAATGATATTACATATATATGTATAAGATTACATAGCCTAACAGAACCTCAACTCTAATGCTAAAACTCCCACTCAGTTTCCAGCTGAACTCCTCTCTTTCTTACCCTAAAATTCTACTTTCTTGACTTTAAAGTTCTCTAAACCTAAACTTCCAACCCCCTTCCTAAACCTAACTTCCCTAAATGCTGCCTAACCCTAAAACTCTCCTCCCACTCCCTAAACATAAAACTGCCTACCCACTCCCTCACCCTAAAACTCCCTTCCTGCTCCCTAACTATAAAAACTCCTTACAGTTACCTAAGCCAAAAGTCACCTTCCTGCTGCCTAACCTAAAAGCCCCTTTCTGCACACTTCCAACAGCTGCTTCCCAAACTAATATTCAAGTCTGAGCACTTGAGTTCTGGACTTTGAAACAGCAGTTTTCGAGAACTTGGAATCTGAGCAACTGGCACCTGTAATGAACCCTATATGCATGCACACACACACACACACACACACACACACACACACACACACACACACACACACACACACACACACACACACACACACACATGCACTCAAACACAGCAAAAGCTATTACTTGCCCTTACTAACCCCCTAACAGACTTGTTAGATCATGGAATGTTTTGACCATGACAAAATACCGTAGTAGATGGCAGATTTCTGCAGTGTTATTTCACTAATTCCAAAGCTTATGTATCTTATGTATATAGCTCTATATGTAGCAATCTATACACACAAATGCACACACACATACATACATGTATATGGGCCTACTGCTTTTAGTTGAATTACATTTGGTCAAAATGATTTCAGATAGCCCACTTCACTGAAACCTCATTTGACTGAAAGCACATTTGGTCAAAAATGGTATTAAGCAAATCAGTGGGATGACCACAGAATTTTAGTCAGCAAATAATGACATACATCTAATTTTCAGACCTCAAAACCTTCAGAAAATGTATATGAAAGCCAACCTGTTACTCTAGCAACTCTCCAGGTTTATGAGAGCAATATTCAAAATATGTCCCTATTTCTACACCCATGTTGCCAAGCTATGACCAGAGTGTGTGCAATAAGAGATTGAGAGGTATGTGCATAATATTAACTTGGATTTTGGGAATATGTGTAGAAACAGTCATGCAGTGTTAACAAACATTCCCTCCACAGGTATACCAGGTAAGAGATGTAGAATTTAGCTATAAGACAGTTGAAGTATACACTTGTTTACAAACATACCACTGGCCAAACCAAGGCCATAGGGTAATGTAATAATACCTGTACCTTAATGATTAGAGCAATGATCATTAAAGCTGTGAGAGCTACAAGGATATATAAGTTGTTTACTGACATCTCCCCCCCCCCCCACACCACCACTATATCTGCAACAATAATCTAAATACACAAATCAATGGGTATGTTTACACCAAACCTACTGTTGGGACATATGTCATGTTGTTCAATAAATATTCAACTGTGTTTTTATTAATGTTCCATGTTGAAATACTATCATTGGTGGCCTGTTGCTGTCATTGTAACCTGCATGCCATTGTAATGGCCAATGTGGTTCCATATATGCATGTGTTCTGTTTGCTATGCAACTGTTCCAAATCTGGTATTTTAGGTTAATGGGAATATCTATGCATGCTGTTATAACTAATCCTGGATTGTGTTGACTATTACTAACCCACATATGTTTTAAAACTGCAATACCATAGCACATTTGCAAAGGCCGGTCCCAGCAGATACACCTTTACCACCTCGTCTGGCAAAATGATTCCAGCACGTCTGGGACCCACCCCAGGACCTCCTTGTCTGCTGGTCCTGCACCACCTTTGGGTGGAACTGCCTCAGAGGATGAGGCTCGCCCCTCCTGGGAGCAGGTGCAGACAGGAAACTGTCACCTGTAGTCAGGTCTGGGGATTGGTGCATAGTGAGCTCCAAAGGGAGTTTGGAGATCTGCTATGCCAGTTTGAGGGCCACATGGTGCATTTAGAGGGTCAAGCTGCCCCTCCTACTCAGCCACCAGCACAGACACCTTTGGGCCATGAAGGTGCAGTGATGACTATCCATGGGTGGGGACCACAGTCCCACTGTTCCCATTTGGGGGTTCATGGGTTTCTGATTTCCATCCAAGGAGTTTACCCCCCACATGTATCATATACCACCCCTGTATGCTGTCTTGTCTCTCTAGTCTGTCTTCCTACCCAACCTACCTACTATCCTTCCCCAACATCCCATTCTCACCTTAAAAAAAAGGGCAATCTGCCCCCCCAAAAAATGTCACCCCATACATAGCTGTCCATTTCACACACATGTCCACTGGACACATGTAATCTGGTCTAATTGGCTTCACAACATATTATTGTTGTCCTCACTCCTCTGTCAGGGGTTTAAGTGTCCAAATCTACCTCCAAATTCAGTTTATATGCACAGCTGTTGCTGTAGAAAAAATGGACAGCTATGGACCTTCCCTACACCAGTCCTGTATATCTGTAGCTACTTTCCCTATTGTCTTTCCCTCTGTATGCCTCATTTTTCACCACTTTCCTATCACGCCTTTTACTTTCCTTTTGAAGAAATGAGTGTGGGGGTAAGTGGGAGTAACCACTTTTAAGCAGTAGTAAGTGGGTTTAAGCCTGTTTGTGGGGCAGCAAGTAATGGCAACACAGATTAAGCACTTTTATGGCTGTCTGTAAGCATATTCAACCAGAAGTAAGCATTGCTTATCTCCATGCAAACCTGTGCAAACCCGCTTACAACTGCTTAAAAGTGCCTTAATCACTCTGTACCCAACAGCCCTTGTTCTGCCCAGGAACAAATAATCAGCCATTGCAAGTCTTGAACCCAAGACCCTGCACACCATAGCCACAGTGATTTACCACTAAGCCATTTGAGCTGTACATAAATCTGATGTTTTCTCAAACATGTCATGCAGCACAGTCATTCAACAGTAGGGAAAATGTATTTATATATGTAGATGTATGTAT